>NC_133475.1:14995538-15047525 GCF_025370935.1 Choristoneura fumiferana | reverse complement strand
ACCTCTGAGTTTTCGAAATTCATGTGCGGAATTACATTTGAAATTTACCACGAGCTTTGCGGTGAAGGAAAACATCGTGAGGAAACCTGCAAAAACTGCGAAGCGATTCAATGGTGCGTGCGAAGTTTCCAATCCGCACTGGGCCCGCGTAGGAACTATGGCCCAAGCCCTCTTGCTCTGAGAGGAGGCTGTGCCTAGCAGTGGGACGTATATAGGCTGGGATGATGATGATGATTGATTTATTTTTGATTGATTTGATTGATTTTTAGTTTTACATAAAGTAACAAACTTTTTTGTTTGTCGCTGTTGACACCTTGGTCTTAGACGAGAATTTTATTTTATGCACTAGAGCATAAAAAGTAATTTTATGTCGCCAAGATCCAACTTTACGAGCATGAGAAGTGAAATAAGTAGTTATTTGTGCAACTAGAGAGCAAAGTTGTTTTTTGGTGCGAGTGTTGAATTTGAATCCCGAGCAAGCGAAGGATTCTATAATTGTGTCACGAGCGTAGTGAGTTATTCTAGGTTAGAATCCTTAGAGCAGTGAGGGATTCAAACACACGAGATTTGACGAGATGCAAAAAAACTTTGTTCTCGTGTGACACATACTACTTTTTACCTCAGCAGCAAGAACATAAGTTAGAGTAAAATCACATATACTTACCCATTTTATCAAATACTTTACAAAAATCCAAATGCAATAGGTACTGGTACAAATCGTTTTGCGAAAAAAAATTACTCCTTTGCGGCAGTTTGGCGGCCATTTGGAACCGTCAGAAAAGTATGGCTTGGTGTATTTCGTGAATTTCGCTGCAAAAATCAGCCTGGTACAAATGGTTGAATAGTTTGTTTTTAATTAATGTATTCGCGTCGGTATGGCGGGCTGTAAGTCACACCGGAGAAGTATGGCATTACGCTACCGCCTACTTCTTTTTTTATCGACTATCGGAAAATACAAGCATTTTTGTGGAACAAATCGTTCGACACTCGTTATTTATCTGACACGTTCGATTAACACCCACGCGATTGGGCCGCCGGTACCAGCGCTATGATCATCATTTCCTTTTTTGCCATTCCGTAATTAGACCCCTGCCTGAAGAACCGCCATACTGGAACAAATGACCAATATTTTGTGTCACCATCTCCCGGTCTACATGTCATATTTTTTTAATACTGCAGAAATAAAAATCCTCATCTTTGGGTCATTAAAAAGGTTGAACAATAAACGTAATAGTTTATTATAAATGTTATTAATTAATATTAAATCTTAAATATGATTTTATTAGGATTTATATTAAATAAACATAAATAGATTTAGTTGCAAATTCATTCAATTTGACAACTATTTATTCCAATTATATGAGGTAGGCGCGGTAGGCAGTAGGTATACGGAACGCTTTTAAAAAAAAAAACAAGAGTAGCGGCTTTCGTGCAACGAGGTTGCATAAGTACTTTTTTAAAAGAGTAATATATGTTTAATACTTACTATAATTTTGAGTTAATTGTAAGTTGATTACAACACATTTGATCCTATCTCTCGCTTTTTTCGTGTTGAAGTGAAAGTGCCAGCCGGGCTACTACGAAACTCGAAACTCAAAGTTCGTATCGTACCTTCCCTCTCGCTCTCGTATTAAATAGTATAAGTGTCAGAGGGACCGCACGACACGAACTTCGAGTTTCGAGTTTCGTAGTAGCCCTGCAGATCAAAGTGAAGTTCAAATATTTGTAATTCAATGAGTATAGTATAGATCCAGCAGTCTAGAATTAAAAAAAAAAGTTTGTCTCACAGAGTGAGTAAAATGCGATTTTGCTCACTGATTTTTAATAGCGTTTTTCCCACTATACTCCATTTATTGTAACATTTGACTCTTAACGGTAAAATTTGCAAATTTTTTTTAATGAAACAAAATTGTGTGAACTTCTATACTATGTATAAACATAATAAATAAAGCTAAAAAATGTACATGTAGGTATTTTTAGTACATTTGTGTTCGAAATATCGAGAAACGTGTGTTACAATTTGACCGTTAATTCAAACCTTAAATTAAACGGAGTATAAGTTAATTTGATCTAATATTCGGTTATTTAATACAGAGACAGTGGTTCACATAAGGATTCGATAGGTAGGTACATTTCCTTAGTGAATTTCGTAATTTACTACCTAATAGCCTTAAATAGGTACCCATGACAACACAAAAAGGTGTGCCCATTAGGTATAGCAAAAGGACCAAAAAATGGCGTCATCGATGCTGGCCCTATAATGTACTTAGTCATCATCATCATTCCAGCCTATCGACGTCCCACTGCTGGGCACAGGCCTCCTCTCAGAATGAGAGGGCTTGGGCCGTACACGCCACGTGGACCCAGTGCTGATTGGGAACTTCACACATACCATTGAATTACTTCACAGGTGTGTGCAGGTTTCCTCACGATGTCCTTCATCGTAAAGCTCGTGGTAAATTTCAAATGTAATTTCGCACATGAATTTCGAAAAACTCAGAGGTGCGGGCTGGGGTTTGAACCCACGATCCTCTGCTTGAGAAGCGATAGGTTATACCCAAATTAAACCACCAGGCCACTTAGTACGAAGTGCAAAATTCGAACTTCGTTTCTTGCCGTCCTGCTGACGCTTATAGGTATTATTTAATACGAGAGTGAGAGGGACGGACGATACGAACTTCGATTTTCGAATTTCGTAGTAGCCCCCCCGAACGGAAACTCTTACGATGACATTTCCACTAAGGTCATTACTATTATTTCTAACCTATTCTACAGCGTGTTGCGATTCGCTACGCCAAGGACGAAGCACCTATAAAAAGTCATTGATACTTATTGTGTAAGAGAAACGTGCTTAATTGAAAAAGTGCACGAAGTGTCGCTTATCGAGAGATTTATATAGGATCAAGGTCCGAAGTATCGCTAAACGAGATCACGCCCCGCGCGTGCTGACCTCTGCGTGTCGCTGTCAGGTTTAGGCTACACGCACTATGCGGCGAACCGCGCGGTTTTAGCACGCCCTCCCTCCTCAAAGTAACGTTTGAGAAAGAGACGGCGCGCTAAACCGCGCAGTTAAGCCGCATAGTGCGTAGGTTAGGTACGTAGCAAGCTCTGCAATGCTGCACGCGCTGACATAAAAAAGGAAAACTGGCCAAGTGTGAGTCGGACTCGTGCATAAAGAATTCCGACTTTCGTGTTATAGACATAATATATAAAATTATTATTATTTGAGAATATCAAGTTATTTTAGAAGCCGTGATGGCCTAATGATTTGACTTATCAAGCAGACACTAGTTCCCAAACTTATTTTTCTCGTGGACCACTTTCAAAATTTTACTGGTTTCGGTGGACCCCCTGCTGCTACATTTCTACCACATTCTTAAAGTCGCCAAAAAAAATAATTGTGTCGCTATGTCTGAACAAGCATTAAGCATTGTCGGGCGGATAGCGCTTTGCAAGTCTGTACATGTACACGAAATTTTACGTAATATCGAATACGCAAGTTTGGACAAGTAACAGTCGCTTGCCTTATTAAAATATTATTATCAGCAGGGCTACTACGAAACTCGAAACTCGAAGTTCGTATCGTGCCGTCCCTCTCGCTCTCGTATTAAATAGTATAAGTGTCAGAGGGACCGCACGACACGAACTTCGAGTTTCGAGTTTCGTAGTAGCCTTGCTGCTTAGTTAGGTACTTAAAACAATGTAGGTAGGCCCTTATAAAAACTATGCTTACATTTTTGCTCTTTACTATCAAAAGCAGATAAATTTTCGTGGACCCCATTAACATCTTATGGACCCCCATTTTTTGTTCACGCCTACGTAGACCCCCAGCAAGTCTCCCGTGGACCCCTGGGGGGTCCACCTGGACCACTTTGGGAATCACTGAAGCAGAGGATCGTGGGTTCAAAACTGGGCTCACAGCACCTCGCAAGTTTTTCGAAATTCATGTGCGAATAAATTTGAAATTTATTGTGAGCTTTACGGTGAAGGAAAACGTCGTGAGGAAAACTGCACACACTGTCGAAGAAATTCAATGGTGTGTGTGAAGTTCCCAATGTGCACTGGGCCCGCGTGGGAACTACGGCCCAAGCCCTCTCATTCTGAGAAGATGCCTGTGCCCAGCAGCGTGACATATATTATATTGGCTGGGAATACTGGGATGATGATGATGAAGATAAGCAATTTTAAAACCAAAAAGTTCTTGTACAGTCAAGGGCAAAGATATCGACACGGCCAAAGTTACAAAAATATGTATACACGACTTTATGCACATAACATTAAGACCGTGTATACATATTTTTGCAACTTTGGCCGTGTCGATATCTTTGCCCTTGACTGTACCTATCTAGGTTTTCTAGTCATCTACCTATTTATAACGTATTAAAACTACAACAAATAAGTGTAGGTACCTACAAGTATTTATGATTCTTACAACAGGGCTTTTTATTTGGTGCCTCACACACATTAGATCACATCACATGTCACATTGTAGGTCAATAGGCAAGTACCTACAGTTTGCATAACTTTTATATTCTGATTTTCCTCAAAAACTAATTATCTGCTGTATCTATAATCGGCTGAGTAGTGTAGGCAAAGTAACTATCTGTGTTCTGTGGCAAAGTGGATACCTTTGCGCCGAGACAAGGCAATCACGTTACTATTTTTGTAGTTGCTGTAAATAGTGATGTCTCCCAACTTGGTGCTATGGTACTAGATGGTGCTAAAGGATTTGCCAATCGTCTACATACGTATATACTGCTATTCGACAACAGATGACGCTTTCCAATAGAAAGAAAATCCCTTTTTTTTTTGTTTTTTAACCCCCGACGCAAAAAGAGGGGTGTTATAAGTTTGACCGCTATGTGTGTCTGTGTGTCTGTGTGTATGTATGTCTGTGTGTCTGTCTGTGGCACCGTAGCTCTTAAACGAGTGGACCGATTTGAATGCGGTTGTTTTATTTGAAAGCAGGTTTTCTAGCGATGGTTTTTAGACATGTTTTATCAAAATCGGTTCAGCCGTTTCATGATCATCAACTCTTTTGTTCGCTGCGGTAGGAATCTTAGACGTATAATGGGTACTTTACTTTCAAACATATTTGGGACCTAAAATTTGAAACACCCATGTCTGCTATATAACTATGCAAGATTATGGAATTCTCGGCCTGATGCTGCAGCCAGGATATCCAGAACACTAGTAGGTATACACTCTTGATAAAACCATAGTAGATATATCGTGTTTGGATTCGTTTCGATCAGTATTTGATTCTACATACAATGCAATGATGACGATGCAACGATGAGCTGATTCTGCAGCCAGGATATCCAACACACCAGTACACTTTAAAAAAAATATACAAGTTTAAAAAACTAGAAATAAAAGTTTAAAATTTAAAAAACCCTGACACCAAAAACGCCAGCAAAAATAAAAAATGCCTGAAAAAAACGCCGACAAAAAAACACCGCCAAAAGACTAAAAAGTAAAAAATAAAAAAAAAATCGGGCGTTTTTTTTTATTTTTGCTGGAGTTTTTTATATCGGGGTGTTTTAAATTTTTAATAAAATATACCTACATTATTTTTCATTATTTTTTATTCTTATTCCAGTCGAATAAGAATAAACAAAAATGCTACAATACCTACTTATTGTTAACTGACATCAAAATCTTTATCTCTAATCTTAATCTTTTATCTTTTTGTTATGCTAATAGTTACTTTGTCACGAATAAATGATTTCTATTTCTATTTCTATAAAATCAAAATGGACCAAATGTAGCTATTCATGGACATATCACTGCCGTTCCGGATTTTAGGCTACTGCAAAATTCGAAAATCGAGCTTTGTATCTTGCCGTCCCGCTTACGCTAAATTATTTTGTACGAGACTGAGAGGAACGGTACGATACAAACTTCGATTTTCGAATTTCCTACATAATAGCTTCCAGACCCGTTTTTCGTGTACACGTGTAAATGTACCCAATGAGGGCTATCGCGTATGAATTCGCCGCTAGAGGCGCTAGTGTAGCGTGAGGTCTCCGACCGAAATGTCGAATCTCATAGTTTTTGGGTGAGCTACGCGGGTTTATTTATAATTAGAATAATTTTGTGAATATTTTGCAATATCTGAAATTAATTACCTAAGCCAAAATGCGTTCCAGGGCAATGAATGTCTGTGTTTTGAGACAGTTTTGTCTTTTGGAAACCTTTGTCCTCCCTTTTTTCCGAACAAAACGGGGACTATGCAACACTGTGGCATGCTCGATATTTTATGGTACGGTTTTAAGGTGTATTAAATATGATTTTAATCTAAACTTTGTTTTCACGCCCGTAATAATAATAACAGACTGAAAGCCATACTTAAAAACCTCACGCAACAGTGCGCCATCTAGTGAGACAAAAAACGATAGCCCTCATTGAAACTCATGTCACGAAATATCAGCCCCGGTGCCACCCGGTGCCCATAGATTGTATTCTAATCGTACCGCGATGATAAATAATATAATACCGACATGGCGATTGGCATTTCAATTATCATGCCGGTATTTATCAGGTCGGGAAAGTATGAGCACCGGGTCACTGCAGGGCTACTACGAAACTCGAAACTCGAAGTTCGTGTCGTACGGTCCCTCTGACACTTATTTATACTGTTTAATACAAGAGCGAGAGGAACCGCACGATAGAGTGCAGTGCACACGTAATAAGTTAATGTGATTGTATGTATTTTTTTTGTTTGTTTATATTCTTTCCCTGACCTGACATTGACACTTCGATTCGTGTATGACGTGCATGACAGTATTTATCGGCACGGATAATACCGACCCGATATTTCGTTCGTGTACACACCCATACAAACTGTTGTCAAACTGACAAGTTTCTATGGGCGTGCGTGTCACAAAATATCATGTCGGTATTGTACGTCCGGTAAATAGTGTCACCCAAACAAAATGAAAATGAAAACAAACAAACATAGAACCTAAATAAATAAAGAGTGAGTGCGCGTGCGTAAGCAAAGTGCCAGTAGTTAACTTAATTATTTTTAGAATTCAATCAATACAAATTAATTCGAAGTTGGCGAATATTACTAAAATGGCAAACGTTTTGGAAGCTCTAATTTACGCATCGGAGCGGGCGGCCTGCGTCGCTCGTGCATGTGCTGAGAGTTTAAGTGATGGTAATCTAGTGGTCACTGAAAAATCTGGAGACGAAGCCAACAGCCGCTTCGAACATGATTTCAAAACGATAGCTGATGTTTTAGCTCAAGAAGCAGCCAAAGTAGAAATCAGTCGCCATTGCAGAGAACTCAGAAATAATGTTTGGGGCGAAGAATGTGGAGAAATCAATGGGCACACCATTAGATTAGAAACGCAAGTAGACAAAACTGCCCTCTTGTTAAGCCAGGTGGTTCCCAAGGAGCAAGCACTTAAATTAGCTAAAGGCTCTCATTGCGACTTGAATCCGAAACTTGTTGGTGATTTAGCTTATGATTTGCCACCCATAAATGATGCTTCATTAGCTGTTTGGATTGATCCTATAGGTATGTAGGAACTGAAACCTTGTTAAACTTTTGAGTTACAATAGGTTTATGATTGACATAATGGGTAAGTTTGTGAATGTATTTCACTATCAAAGGGAAGTCTGTACTTATTGAAAAAAGGAACTAAATTGAGAACAGATTTATGCAACTTTATTCTTCTTTTTCAGATGCTACTGCTGAATTTATAGCTGGTGTGAAAAACAAAGACAATCCTGATGGATCAGGATTGTCTTGCGTTACTGTATTGATAGGGGCATTTGTAAAAGCTACTGGAGAACCAGTCATGGGGGTTGTGAACCAACCCTTCTACAATAAGTATGTGTTTCATTTTGTGCCTTATAATAATGTTTTCAATTTTTTTTAACAATCTGACCAATAATTAATTTACTTACATGAAAATAATTTTTTGTAGTATATTTATAAACTTTTTTTTTTATGGGTCTAATCAAACTTTTTGATATATTCCATCTTTGTTTCTGTAAAGATCAACTAAAGGTCACTTTATTAATTTATTTATGTCCCATTCCATGTTTACAGTGGTAATGGGCGTATATTATGGGGTATATGCTACAGTAACTACAGGCGAGTGGGAGGATGTGAAATACCAAAAACTCAGAATGATAACACCATCCTTGTCAGCGGGGCTGAAGATCCAGAACTTGTTGAAAGTTACAAATCAAACGGATGGGAGGTGAAGCCAGCACGTGGCTGTGGACATAAACTTTTGAAAGTTGCTTTGGGTATGTACAAATATATTAACCCTTTGCATGCTTGATTATGTATGTGCCCATGCAAAATTGAAGGCAACCTTTTTAGATTTTTTTGTCTAAAATTAGATGTATATTGCAATTATATAACAATGCAGGTTTTGTCTACTTGCCACAAATTATAATTTGTAAAGTATAGGGTACATTAGATGAGTTTCAAAACACTTATGTGGGATTACCATACTTTGCAACAGGAGAGACGACAACCTGGCTAACAATAATCTACCAGTTATATTATTATATGGCATGTATATATAATACTAGATGAAAACCCGGCTTCGCTGGGGTAAAATGTAGACTCATAATAATATGTTTGGAATTTTTTTTTGCCACTGTAGACTTGTAGACTTGAAATGTTTAGGTAATTAACTAATGTAAACAAACTTAAGCTGGCAGATTTGGTACATTCAAGGATTTTAAACAATTTACTTATCTATCATTGTAAATACAAACTAAACTAGTGTATTTCAATACAGAAATGTATATGTTTGGATAGTTTAATGGGGGAATTTCAATATTTATTGACATTGTTTTTTTTTATATTTAGTTAAATACCTATCCAATCAAGTATAATTTCAATTTTCAGGAGAAGTTGCTGGATACTTTGTAACGAAGGGACAACATTCCAATGGGACACTTGTGCTGCTCACGCCATACTCAAAGCGAGGGGAGGAGATGTATTGTCATATGCAACATTGGCTCCTATTAAATATGTTACAAAAACACGCAACGACGAAAAAGCTTATTGCAACTCTGATGGAATAATAGCTTATAGTCAAGCCAAAGTATTGTATGGGATCAAAAATGTTCTCAATAGAACTTAAAGCACCTGAACCCATAGCCTGTAGATGGGATGGTTTTAAATATCAATGTCTTCCCCAGAATAAAAATAATTTATTCTAGTCATATTTATCAAATTTCACTAATGAGTATATCTATACCAAATTTCGAATATATAATATGTCTGTATATTCTGGTAATACTCTAGATTAAAATATTCTACATAACTTTTTAACAATTTATTTGCAGGATTCTTGTTAAACTTGTTTATTTTTGTTTGGTAATAATAACCCCATTACTTTTTAGTAGGTTAGCATTTCTAAAAAAGTTTGTACATTTTGCGGAAAGCATAGGCTAATTTGAAATTAATAATTTTGTATATTATTTTAATTGCATATTATTACCTAGTTCTTAAAGATTCTAAATAATATATTTCTTAGAGATTGTAACTATAAAATAAGCTGTAAAGTTTAATCAACTGAGTCGAGGCAGTCGATAATTCCTATTTTGTGACTAAGATTCAATTAAGTATAATAAAAACCACACACATTATTTATTTATTGAAGAAATAAGGTAGCACTTATAACATTGTTGACGTTTTAATGCTAATTCTTACTCTTTTAAGGTCATTACAAAAATAATGAAGATAATTACTCCTTTACGTTACCATTTGGTCAAACGTACCCTGAAAAGTTACAATATAATGCACATTTCTAAAGTTCCATTAATATTATTTGGAAATTATCATTATTAAATTGGTTAATATTCATCTGAAGTATTTAAAATATATGATATTTTAACAAAATATAAACAAAAAATATCAAAAACTTCGTATTTTTTTACGGGACAGTAACAATAATAGGAACATTGGTAACAAATTAGGAACTCTAAGGCACAGTATGCATTAGTTGATTTTAATATTATAATTATATTATAAATAAACACACAAAAATAGTTTTTCTTCATATTAATTAAAAAATAATTATTATGTAATTAAATCATATAATACAGGGTAAAATCAAAATGTTGATACAAAATGTTGTGTTATATTATTTTTTCATACCTTCTTATTATAAAGAGATCGCAGAAAAAACATTTAAAAATATTAACTTTTGACGTATGTATGTAAAGTCTTTAATATTGTACATAAAAACATGAAATTAACAGTTAACAAGAGAAATAGATGTACAATGATGATGATATCAAATAAAATATCAAAAATATCACGGCAAAATTCACACCAATTGACCTAGTCCCAAAGTAAGCTTAGCAAAGCTTGTGTTATGGGTACTAAGCAACGGATGATGATCTCTCATATAAATAAACAAAAGACATTCTCAAATTTAATAGTCTACACACTGCCTTAGGGATCCTTTTTTGTTACTCCCATTTCCTAGCCATACGTTACCATTCAAAAGTAACAAAAAAGGAAGTAACGATATGGTACCCCGACACATTTAAAAATTCGTCAAAGCAAATATAACGTACAATTTGAGCAAAGAATTTAAGCATACAAATCTTGATAAAGTGTTAATAAATACAATTCATGTCAAAGTAATAAAAAATCAAAACTTACCCAGATTTTCCAGTAACAAAAGTGGACTTTTATTTCAGTTATGACCAACCACGCACTTGTTTCAACCAGCAGTTCGATTTTTGAAATGTGACGGTTACTGTTTAATGATGGCAACATGATGCTAGTGTTGCCAGCTTCCTATGAAGAATCTACTAAATTTTGTAGAAATACCTTTTAAGGACGAAAATGCGGTAACAAAAACTGGAATCAAAATAGGAAATTTTTGTAGGACAAACTTTAATTTTTAATTTTTAAATATATTTCTTAGACAATCATATGAAAAAACATGTAGAAAATGATTGCTTGAAACTATAAGAAGGTAATAAAATAGACCACTGAATAGAGACCTTAAAACTGATTAAAAAAAAACGATATTTAAGGTTCGAAATTTACAATGGGACATTTAACTTTTCATACAAATTGTACTGGACGATTATTTTACAAATATGATTTTAAAATAATCAAATACATATGTATTTAAGACAGTTAATTGTTAGTTAAGATAATGAAACGAATTTTATGTTTCATAGTTCAAATAAAATATGCAGTGGCCTCGTGATTTAAGAAAGCAATAAATCGGCAGAGGACAATGACAAACGACAAATGTACAAACTTTTTTAGAAATGCTCAGGTATCTTATTTATTTTAGGGTAAAAAGATGAATGATGATACCACAGTAGTGAGAGAAAAATATTTATTATTATTGTTAAAACTAACCTAATCACTTGAATCGGAACTTCTACTTCTTTTCTTTTTCTTCTTTTTGCTCTTCTTAACTTTTTCTTTATTCTCTTTGCGTGGCTCCTAGAAAATAATTAATTATTCAATTAATGACTAAAATATTTATAATTTCATCAAATTATTGCGTAAGGTCACCCGGGGCTAAAGCAACTATGAGGCTAAAGTAACTAATTGAAGTTTCTCTCAACGTAATGGTTTTTGTAAAAAGAGCCATCGGTTGGAGCGTAGTAAATCATTGCTTTATAATATAAAACACCAATGGCGTTCCTAGATCGCTCACTGTTGTACCGACAAAACAAATTTTATCAGCCGCCATTTTTAAGCAACGCTTTGCAGGGTCGTGTGTTTATTTTAATGTAAAAAAAATTACAAGCCGTTTTCTGGAAAAACACAAGTTCTTCCTAAAGAAAAGATGAAACTTAAGTGATTTTGGTGTATTTATTTGAACTGTAGGTCTTCCAATTAATATTTTATTGATAAAGTTACATTAACCTCAACTTTTCGGGTACATGGGGTTATTGCAACTATTTCAACAGTTTATACTTTTTGTATGAAAAATGACATTCCCGTGTCGATATTTCGATAAATGATTTTCACATTTATTTTATTACTATTTAAGATCTGCAATGAGGGCTATCGTTTTTTGTCTCACTAGATGGCGCACTGTTGCGTGCGGTTTTTAAGTATGGCTTTCAAAGTCTGTTATTACGGGCGTGAAAACAAAGTTTAGATTAAAATCATTTTTAATACACCTTAAAACCGTACCATAAAATATCGAGCATGCCACAGTGTTGCATAGTCCCCGTTTTGTTCGGAAAAAAGGGAGGACAAAGGTGAAAGACAAAACTGTCTCAAAACACAGACATTCATTGCCCTGGAACGCAATTTGGCTTAATTAGTTTCAGATATTACAAAATATTCACAAAATTATTCTAATTATAAATAAACCCGCGTAGCTCACCCAAAAACTATGAGATTCGACATTTCGGTCGGAGACCTCACGCTACACTAGCGCCTCTAGCGGCGAATTCATACGCGATAGCCCTCATTGGTGCGAAGCATGTAAGACTTTACAACAAAAGAAAAACTACGTCAGTAGCTTAAAGAAAAAAAAATGAAAACGTTATTTAGATGGTTTGAAACAGCAAACAATTCAAATTGTAATAAAAATTCAAGCTAAATATTTCAACAAATACTGAGATCATGGAAATATCAGGTCAAAGGGTAAGGAAAAATGTAAAAAAAATGTTGAATTTAATTCACAAATATTTATCGATAAGTAGTAAGTATACCAACACTAGCCACTATGTAAGATATAGGCAAACCGCGTAACTGAGTCCTCGCCTGCGCGGTACAGTGGCGCGGGGTTAGGACGACAAAGGGGACTGAAGGAGGTGCGGGCGGCGAGGCCTCAGTTACGCGGTTTGCCTATAGTTGAATTTACCCCATAAAAATTAAAGCAAGAATTTTCTGGAGACAGCCCTATTCTCAGCAACTAGATACCGTCTTCGGATAGGTCTTGCTTGAAGGTACGCGTACTCTTATCCCCCAACGTATAGTTACTGATTACAACAACGTACGCCCCGACAACCTTGCGGTTCAGAGGGGGTTAGACGACATTCTAAGCAAACAACACCTACTCTCGCTTATTGGATGGTGTTTCGGGGGCTGATCTGGCGCGTCTGAAGGCAGTGGCGAAGCCAGAATCTGGAGCATGGCTGCATGCTTTGCCGTCTCCTCAATTGGGTCACTGCTTGATAACGACTCCTTAAGAAATGCAATGGCCCTAAACTGGGGGGCAAGGTGCGTGAAGTCCATCGCTGCATTTGTTGTGTGATGGTGGAGGAGAACAGGTACCATGGACTCAGTTGCCAGAGGTACGGGACGCTTTCCGAGACACCATTTGATTAATGAGATCATTTAATATGTCATGTGTTTTGGAACCACCGGGTTTGTCTAGGACGGATGGCAAGAGGCCGGACGGGCTTACTTTTTACTTTAGTTCCCTGGCGAAGAGGGCGTTGTCTCTTGTGGGACGCAACGTGTGTTAGCACATTTACTGCGTCCCACTTGAGGCAAACCGTTGGGTCGGCAGGTTCAGCGGCAGCAAATGCCGCCAAACTAAAACACGCCATACTTCCGCCTTGAAGTCCACCTATGATTTCGTGCCAGTCGCTGTGGAAACGGCTGGACCCTGGGGCGATGAGGCCCTTGAGCTTTTTAAGGAGCTGGGGCGACGATTGAGGGAGAAGGGCAACCCCCGCTCAGGGTCCTGGTTATTTCAGCAGGTCTCCATTGCTATTCGGCGGGGCAACGCTGCTGGTGTTATATGTATAGTTTATAACGTTTGACGAGGCTAGTTGCGGATTGCGGATGTATCAATATGTGTTATTTCTTTATTTTATTTTTTAATAATTTGACCCATCATGTGGCTGAATATTTTTATGTTTTTAATTATTCTTCTTTTTATGCAATGTAAACTGTTATTTTTTCTATCTAATAAATGATCAATTCATTACAACAATGTTATAACTAGTTGAGTGTTCACATCTCACATTAACCTCACGGTGGGGTGAATGTAACTATATATTACTGTTCTCGTAGAATAATAAAATAAATTATTGGAAAGCCTAAGCCGGTATGTAGTGTAATAAGTTGAAACCGTTCATTAAAATGTGAACAATTAAGTTTATTTATTTGTATAACCCTTCTAATTATATAGCTCATGGTAGAGGGCGGCAAAATCATTATACTTACTATTTTTTTACTTTCTTTTGCCCCAGGTAACCTTACTTATTAGAATTGTTTTAAGTCAAATCAACTTATACTCTGGCTTTGGCTTTAAATAATGTTTCAAATAACTTGAGATGGCCAGAGAGCATAATAGCGTGCACCTGAACTAGAGATGTCAACTTTGATCTCCGGTCGTGCAGATATAAAGGATGTTTGGTAGCTACGTGCAAAGCTTTAAGGGGGTGATAGCAGAGTTTTTTTTGAACATTTTTAGCCATATGTCTTAGCCGAAATTTGTTTTTTTTTTTAACTGAAAATTTAGAAAATTTAGGAAAATGTTGCCCCAGTGAGCGTTAATTTGTAAGCGTTGATTTATCTACGAGGGGCGTTCAATAAATTCTCGGTATTGATATATTTTAAACCTCTTTAGTTATTTTTTTTAATATTGGCCGCTAAGTATCTTTCATTGACAGTATAAAAAAGTAAAATTCAAGCTGGTAACTTCTTTTGTTTCTCTGCAACAACGGAATAAACATGATCACTAGATCACTATGAATGATTTTGCAATGTTGAATAAATTAGAGCACCGAGTCGTAATTAAATTCTTGACAAAACAGGGGAAAATCAAAAGACCATAAAAGAAGAAATGGATTCTGTTTACCGCGAGTCTGCTTCTTCTTTATCTACGATTCAGAAGTGGTCTAGTGAATTTAAGCGTGGGAGGGAGAGCATCAAAGACGACCCTGGAGCTGGTCGGCCTAACGAGGCTACTTCACTATAAAATGACAATAAAATGGAGAAAATAATATTAGAAGATGGTCGAGTGAAGGTGAAATCTATAGCACAAAGGACCAATCTTTCTATTGGTACTATCCAGGATATTATACATGACCACCTAAATATGTCAAAAGTAAGTGCGAGATGGGTGCCGCGAATGCTGTCACCGCTTCAGAAAGATACGCGTGTAGCTTGTTGTTCCGACTTTATTGAGTGTGCGGTGAAAATCCTGATGAGGTACTTCAAAGACTTGTTACCGGAGACGAAACCTGGGTTCATCATTATGATCCTGAGAGCAAGGAAGAATCCATGCAGTGGTACATTAAAGGAAGACCTCATCCCAAGAAGTTCAAGGTCATGCCTTCAGCTGGTAAGGTCATGGTAACAATATTCTGGGATTTTGAAGGAATATTGCTGAGCGATTTTAAATCAAAGGCTGTAAATATTACCGGGGAGTACTACGCTAACTTTCTACGTCAATTAAGGAAAGCAATCAAAGAGGAGAGGAAAGTTAAGCAAGGGAGGGAGTTCTGCTGCTGCATCACAATGCCCCGGTGCATACTACTCGTATTGCCAAGGCCGCTGCTCTTGAATCTGGGTTCGAAACTATTACTCATCCACCGTATAGTCCAGATTTAGCCCCTGGCGACTTCTTTTTGTTTTCCAATCTCAAAAAAGATCTTCGAGGTAATCGATTTTCTGACGATGAAGCGCTGAAGGCAGCAGTTCAGAAGCATTTTGACACCAAAGACGAAAAATATTTTTATTAGGGAAAAATAAAAAATAAACTTTCACTTTCTTTTGTTTTCATTATTATACCGAGAATTTATTGAACGCCCCTCGTACATAAAAACATGAATCCACTGTCTAAAACCGATAGTATTTATAAGCTTTTTACTTAATTTGTGATCCCATTGATCAGTCACTTAGATCAGTTATCCAAGTAATTTTAACTACACTTTGTTCTCAAATATCTGATTTTAATGTCTGTTTATTAAATTATCAAATTACTATCACCTGTTTAATTACTGGTTCGGCTGGTATTACTGGAGCACACCCCTCTTGTCTGATGGCAGCAGTCAGTTCATCCACTTTGGACATGTCTGCGTTTGGTGCCCGGTACTGCTCACAATGGTCTACTCTGACTGTGCGGCCTAAAATCTGAAGCAGAGAATTATTTTAAAATGAGAAGTACTTTTTAAAACCTATTTCTATTGTTCTTATTGTTTTTCTATTGAATTTCAATATTTAAGACACCAGACATTGTTTTGTTTATATTTAGTTAAATACCTATCCAAACCAAATATAATTTCAATTTTCAGGGGGATCTTATTGTCCCGAATGTGTCGTCGTGATGCTACTTAGATCATCTGTAAAAGATGTCAAGGCCTATTATTATGAAATGAAATGAAATGATTTATTTGCGGAATACTTATGGGTACCTAACATAAGATTTTATATACTTAGATATAATTGCATTCTCTGCTCTAATGAGCGTGCAAAATATTATATTTCTGAATTTGCTGAAAAAATAAAGCAGACAAATCCAAGATTTCTTATTTTATCTACAATTTTTCCTTAATGTCTAGATAAATTTACTTGTAAACAACCAATTTGATTCTAAATTATATTATAATATTTTTTTTTTTTGTATCAGTTACCTATTTTTAGTTTGGATGTTAAAAAAATCATTAACAGAGTACACATAACTCGCACAGCCGTGCCAGTAATTTATTCTTAAATTGTCGCAGCGGAAGATCTTTAATATCCTTAGGAAGCTTGTTAAATATTTTCAAGCACATTTGGTAAGGACTACGACTTGTTTGTCTGAGGCGCGATTTAGGCACGTACAATAGATTTCGCTGCCTAGACGCGCGATTATTGTAACATATAACGTCACAATTTTGAGAAAAGTAGTGTTAATTTAAAAATACAAAAACAGATACTTCATAAATGTACAATGATGGCAGGGATAAAAGTTTGTGTTGTCTAAAGATTGGTTTACATGAGTCAAGGGGTTTTAATGAAAATATGGTTCTGATACATTTTTTTTGCTTTATAAAAGCTTTTTTCAATTCTCTGGAATTTCCCATATGACTAAGCCGTAGCGGAGAGTAGACACAATATATCCGTGGTATGCCACCAAAGCTGCCTCTCGTGACACTGTATCTCGTAATTTTTTCAAAGGAAACACAAATTTGTTTAATTTGTCGCAAATATACTCTACGTGCAAATTGAAGTTACAGTGTTCATCGATTAGCATACCTAGGAATTTGATAATACCATCCTTATTGACAGTTTTTCCCTGATGTGCTATATTTAACTCGTTATTTTTGCCTCTATTGGTTCGAAATTGAATGAACTTGGTTTTGTCTATTTATATTTATTGTTAGGTTATTGCTTTCTAACCACTGTATCGCTTGATGAAGAGTTCGATTTATCTCTTGCTCGTACGTTGCATTATCAGAGCATGGTATTACAATAGAGGTATCGTCAGCAAAGAGTATCGCTGGATAGTCAACAGCTCCTGGAAGGTCATTTATGTAAAAAAAAGCAGTGGTGCCAGCACACTTCCTTGGGGAACGTAAAGAGTTAAAGCAAAAGTAAAGAGTTTCCTTCTTCCCTAACTATTTCTGTACATTGAGTTCTCTGGCTTAAGTAAGATTCGAACCAACGATGTATGTTGCCCCTAATACCGTACAGTTCTAATTTATTATTATTTTATTGTTTTTCTATGACAAAGCCTACGTGCCTTAATATATTCCGTTGTCAGTTATCCTTTTTACCCGACTGCGAAGAAGGAGGGTTATTGATGCATTTAAAATTACTTAAGTTGTTGCACATTGATCCAATGTTTGTATTTTTTTTTTTTTTTTTATGCATGTTCACCGATTACCTACTCAGTCAATTGTGGACCGATTTTCAAAATTATTTTTTTATTCGAAAGGGTATTCTTCTGAGGTGGTCCCATTGTCACCAAGTCAAGATCTGATGATGGGATCTTAGGGAAATCGAGGGCAAACCTCAAATTTTATAAGTACACCTATGGCGATTTTGGCATTTTTAGCATTAAGATGAGCTTTTACATTCAGAAAGTATCATTTGGTAACCTGTACCTGATGAAGAAGACCGTAGATGACCAATCGAACTCATCAAAGCTAAGTAATGCTCGCTCGTATATAAACAATCATGATTAATATACCTAGATAAGCGACTAAAAAGAAGCTTCAAGTTAATGATTCTTTCGAACTGATCTGATGCTGAAGCCAGAATGTAGGCAACAGAACTGTTATAAAACACATAACTAAGTCGTGTTTGGGCTTAATGGAATCGTTGTAAGATGTACTTTGGCTACGAATCATTAAAAAGTGAGAAATAAAGATTTTTTTTAACAAAAAAGTAAAACCGACTCAAAAAAATAACAAAAAATTGAACCGACTACAAAACCCTTTAAAATGTTTTTCTAGGTACGTACTATATGTGCCCAGCAGGAGGGATTGAAACCCATAATATGTGTAGGTGAGGTAGACGACTATTGTTCCACTCCTGCTGGCTCGTGCTGAGGCACAGACTTCAAGCTAGTACATACCTAGAAAAACATTTTAAAGGGTTTTGTAGTCGGTTCCATTTTTTGTAATTTTTTTATTTTTCTGGAGTCGGTTTTACCATGGCCTACCAATCCCTACAAGCTATATTTAATACAAAAAAACAGCAATAGATGGCACTACTATTAATATTTGTAAATTATAAAATGTAAATAAGCCAAATTAAGTCGAAATATTGAGATTAAAATAAAGACTAGCATGTTTGTGTTTTGCAATTGTGACGCTAGATGGCGAATAACCGGAATGCGCTTGCTGGGCTTGCCCCGCGCTCGCACACATTCATCGAAACTATTTGATAGAAACATGCCATTCTCTTCTAACGACGTAAATAAGACAGAGACATCATGCGTATGTCTAGTCGTCTAGGCTCAGTGTACCATATCCTTAGTGTCTCACTAGATGGCAATACATATCGTGTTATTTGTGTTCTCACTAGTGCCATCTATTCGAAAATCGAAGGAAAGAAAAATAGCCAGTATTAGGGTGATACCATTTGCTTGTACTAGGTGGTCTCTCTGTTATATTATCTACTTTGTGGTTTTACTTTTTTGTTATGTATTTAAGACTCAGATGTGGGTCACCAGTTTTTTTATTATGGATATTATTTAAACAACAATAGTCAGGTAAAGACTGTATCCTTAAGTATAAAGACAAGAATAAACTATAATATTTTTTTAATATTAAATAGGTATTTGATATTTATTATTTTGAATTTTTGTACATGAATATGTACGGAAACCAAAATTAATGGTAAAAAACTAAAATTATAAATTTTTGGCAGTTTCCTGACTTTCTGCCTCATCAATGATCGGACAGCAACTTTATTACAATTTCTAGCAATTTTGTTCCAATCTGAACAAAACTGTTGCTCGGTATCGGCACTGTGAACCCTTTAGCGAAATTTATCCTTCATTACAGCTCAGTAATGTTCGATCTGGCGAAGATATGGACAATATACCTAGTGGATTCATGTTATTTGCCACGAAACTCAAAGTATTGTCTTTGTACCATTTTATCACCTTAGCTGCGAAGTGGCAAGAAGCTAAGTAGGGCCAAGCCAACATACAGTTCCGCAGTCGTGTTTTCTTATCATGGGCAACACGCTCTTCTGAAGACACTCCTTCAAGTAATTTTCGGCATTCATGGATGAAGTGGTAAAAAATTAACTAGATTTCATTTCGCACTAGCAAATTAAATAATAAAAAATAAAAAAAATAATGAAATCTTATTTGGAACTGTACTTAACAATTTGGTACATTACAAAAATGAAAAATAATGTCACCCCCAGAAGTTAAAACTGTTGCAGGTAGCAACACCCCCCTCCGTAAACAGTCAGCATCAGATAATGTTATACAATTATACATATTGAGGATGCTTGACAGCAAGAGAATGTGGAGAAACCTTGGATGGAAGAGTAATAGGTGGATATGACACAACTCAAAATTCTAGGGCAGTACATTATGTCACTATACAATCAAAGTTCAATTTAAGGGTGTTAACCCTTTATTTTGGATTGTGTCACTATCAAATTAAAGCAACAGGAGTTATTTTCATAGTATGTCTTCAATGGGGAAAAACTTTACCTTGATACCGTTTAAATTATCCACTGCCAGAATAGTTGAGCGTTGATCTTCATAACAGATGAATGCAAATCCCCTTGATTTACCAGTGGCTTTGTCTCTTACTAAATTTATATTGACCACTTCACCATACCTGAACAAAAGATCTCTTGTAATAAAACTGATTAGCACTATTTCCTTCTTCTAAATACATCTTATTTATTAACTTACTGAGAAAATACACAAATTATATCCCCCTCTGTTAGATCGTAGGGAAGACCACCAACGAATACCCAGGCACTGTCTTTGTACTGGTCATGCCACGACGATTTGGAGTTACCGGTCAGCTCATTTTTACTCAGCTTCAACACATTCTTAACATTACTGGAAGAAAACATTGCAAAATGCATAATATTGAAATGTAAAATCAATAATGAATACATTACTGATAATTAAAACAAACTTACGTCATAGGATTCATTATAAGATTTAATAATTAATTTGTGTATTAATAATGAAATTCCAATTCACCGATTTTTACTGCGAAGTGCGAATCAAGTAATCAACATACATTGCAGCAGGGCTACTACGAAACTCGAAGTTCGTATCGTACCGTCTCCCTCGCTCTCGTAATAAATAGTATAAGTGTCAGAGGGACCGCACGACACGAATTTCGAGTTTCGAGTTTCGTAGTAGCCCTGCTTATCTTGGCTGTCATGTGTCAATGCCAAAGTTCGGTCGGTCTCGGTAGATTTTCTACAAGAATTTGTACCAAAACCGAAACTGACCGAAACTAATTTAACGCTGACCCGAAAAACCAAATGTTCAGTCTTGACACTAATGTAGACAAAACTCAAATTTTCGAGCCGTGTATTATCGCGACAGTTATTTTATTTAGCCGTCCGTACGTACATTTTTTAATATTAGAAATAATCTTGCGAATAAAAGATCATCACAACTTTGACATGACTTTTATTAAATAACGTTTTCTTGACATAGAACAGAAAAAGACAAACCATAGACAAACATAAATCAAACCTATATCACAATAAAATAATCTAACACTCCTCCTCGATTATAAATGTAATGATTTAAATCTGAACATTTACAATCGCACTATAACGGCTGCAAAGTAAATAACATTAAATGTATAGCATTCGCTAAAGTAATAAAACTGTAAAAGAAATAGTGTCTATTATTTAGTGTATATTCTATTTGTATTCCCTTATTTGTACAGTAATTTTTGAAGTTGTTTGAATTAAATTCGCCCCCATTATCTAGTCTTAATCTTTTTGTTTTTAGTCCGAATTGTGTTCTTATAAACTTTATGTAGTTTATTATATTGCTTTCAGCTTCATCTTTAGTTTTCAGTAAACGTACCATAAGGTAATGTGAATAGTCATCAATAAGTACTTGAAAGTATTTAAAGCCATATATGCTAGTTGGTTCTATCGGTCCACATATGTCGGAATGTATTAAATCTCCAATTTGTTTACTGTTGCTTTTCTGATAATAGAAGCTTCTCCTTGTGCTTTTTCCTTCAATACAGGTATCGCATATCTTCTCTGGTACAGGTAAGTTTAATAGTTTCAAATCATTGTAGTTTATATGACCAAGTCTTTTGTGCCATATATCGCTGTTGCTATTTGCAATATGAGCTTCTTCAATATTCAAGTCAAGTTTCAGTGTGTACAAGTTATTACTTTTATTACCTTTAATACATATGTTTTCTTTCCGTATTGTAACATTGTTGTTAGTAAATGTGATGTTAAAACCTTTTTCTGTTAGCTTGTTAATGGATAATAAATTATGTCGCAATCCATCTACTAGTAATACTTCAATTTCAATTTGTAATGGTCGTGAACATTGGTAATCAACTGTTAAGAGTCCTTTTCTTCGAGCAATTAGGACCTGTCCATTTGCTATTTGTATTTTTATTGGTGTTGATAGTTCTGTTATATTAGTTATATATTTTTCACATTCTTTCTTTACCATATGGTTTGTTGCACCTGAATCTAATATGAAATTATCTGTATTTTCAATTGCGGCCATTGCTATAAATGATAATTTATCTTTCGAGTTGTGTGGGCTTTGACTTTGACCTCTATATGTACCTCTGTATGCTCTTCCTCGGTATGATCTTCCTCTTTATGAGTTTTGGCCTCTATGCACAGTACGACCTCTTTGTTGGTTATAATTGTTATAATTGTTGGGCCCATAACCTTTTAATATTAGAAATAATCTTGCGAATAAAAGATCATCACAACTTTGACATGACTTTTATTAAATAACGTTTTCTTGACATAGAACAGAAAAAGACAAACCATAGACAAACATAAATCAAACCTATAGCACAATAAAATAATCTAACAACATTAACCGCACCGCTGAAAAACTGTCACTGTCATACCTTTTTATATTATGCTTGTTTAGGTACCTAGTGAGTGCCATCCATGAAGACGCGTGATTTTATCAAAAATTATGATAGACATTAATGACATTCTAATAAAAGCCACGGCACGCGTCATCGTGAATGACTCTACCTTAGCTCTACCTATAGTTAGTAGTAGTAGCAAATTAAGAAAAAGGTTTAGTAGTGGGTCTGATGACGGCGTTTTGAAACAGTTGAAAAAAATAAATAAAAAGGACAACAAACAACACAGGTAAATATTATTTCCAACTTCTTACGTAAAGTTCTTACCTGTAGAGATATATTTTAAGCCTCAGCCAGCCCAAACCTAGTATTCTCGTGGAACACATTGTGTTTTGTGTATTATATTTGCGAAAATACTATTATCAAACAAAGGTGATGTTATTAATAAGAGTAATGAATGCTAATAAAAGGTAATACTTTTTTTTTCAGCGTCCATCATGTCGGTTCAAGTAGATATCGTGCAGGGCACTCTAGAAGGAAAATTGTGCAGTTACAAAGGAAAAGCATATTATAGTTTTGAAGGCATACCATATGCCAAACCACCTATTGGAAAGTTGAGATTTAGAGTAAGTACTAATTTATTGTTTATTGATTTAATATTCCGCTGGTTTCAGTGCTTAATGAAAATGAAAGTTTTTACTTAATCGAAAAAATCCTTATGGGTTGAATGTTTGCTTCACACAAAGAAATTTGGCTCTAAGGATGTGTGGGTCCAAAGGTCCATTCATTCAAAGCAATGTGGAAGAGAACACAATGCAAAAGTATTTTTATTGCTGAATCAACCTGAAGTAGGTATGGATATGAGATATAATTGAATATTGCCCTAAACTGTAAGGTGATTACTTTTGCAAGTATTATAATTTTTATTGATTCATTAAAGCCCAATTAGCGATTCCATAATTTTAAAGTGATAAGATAATGATAATTCACTCAGAGATAAAATAAGATATCTTACATTAAATATATTTCTTTTGAGATGTAGACCGTGATTACCTTTAATGAGCTCCTGATGCAACATCCCATAAGAAATATATTTAATTTAAATAAAGAACCATGAATCATTTAAAAAATGTAAAAAACTCTTACTAGTACAAAATCTCTATTCTATCTCTGTTCATTAGATTTTTCTTAGGGGATCTTCGTGCTCTTTCTATGAATTTCAACCTGGATCATTTTTATTTTCAGCTTTTTAAGTACCTAACCTTTTAAAGGTTCCATAGTCAAAATGACATAGAGTAACACTTAGTCTTTTGTCCATTGGTGAATCTTAATGCTAGGAATTTTCAAATTTGCTTGAAAACTATGAGAGCTTACTACATTACTGCAGAGACCAGTAAGTAAGCCATCCTGAATGAGTAGAAGTTTGATCAATGATACGAGGCCAGGACGGCGATTACTGGTCGAAGCGTGTATAGAGCTTTTCTCAAAAATTATGATGATGGTGATAATGAAATGACGGTGATTTTGATATGATGATGATTGATGATGGTTGATGATGATGATGATGATGATGATGACGATTGTTAGTGATGGTGATGATGATGGTCTTTGATGGTGATGATGATGATGAGATGATGGTTGGTAATGATGATTTGATGATGGTTCTGATGATAATGGTTGATGATGATTGTTAGTGATGATGATGATGACATGGATCCATTTCAAAATACTAGTAAACCCATCACTGCCGCTCAGCCAGCGCGCTGTTTATGACGGGTTCCAAATTTTTAAAGGAACCTGTTACTGTCCAGGATGTAAATTTCATACTTACTTCTATCTAGGACAGTTCGAGATTGCTTTCTGGACACTAGCAGCTAGTCTGCAGGATGCGTTACTTTCTACTACGTTTGTGATGAGTAATGGCAACATTTCATTAGTGCGGTTATGATGAAATTTAAGCATAATTGGAAGAAATAGTACCTACATTACTGCAGAGTCCAGTAAGTAAGCCATCCTGGACGAGTAGAAGTTTGATGGCCGAACCGCCAGGTGATTTTTGCAGGTGGTCCGCCCGGATTGCTACCACTATCTTGCTCGCTAATCCTGCCGTGAAGCAGCAGTGCTTGCACTGTTGTGTTTCGGCGTGGAGAGTAAGACAGCCGGTGAAATTACTGGCACTTGAGGTATCCCATCTTAGAACTCTAGGTTAGCAACGCATCTGAAATACCCCTGGTGTTGCAGATATTTATGGGCGGTGGTGATTTCTTACCATCAGGAGACTCACTTGCTCGTTTGACATACAGTCGCATAAAAAAAAACGAGGCCAGGATGGCGATTACTGGTCGAAGCTTGTATAGTGCTTTTTAAAAAAAAATATGATGGTGATAATGAAATGACGGTGATTGTGATGTGATGCTAATGTCAAAATCAAAGTCAAAACATCTTTATTCAATTTAGATGAATGTCAAAAAAAATCTACCACCGGTTCGGAAAAACCTCGGCTGAGAAGAATCCAGCAAGAAACTCAACGAGGTATATATTTTTTTTCAACAGATTTACAATATTATTAAATGATATGTATACATCACCAGTATGTTTAACACACCTTTATTTTTAACACAGTAGGTTCGCTATTTGAAGGGATCGCTAATGCGGATCGGAATTATTTCCAAATATCCCTGTCCATGATATAATCATTAACTTTATATTACTCCTGATGATAGTGATGATGGTGATGGTGATAATGATGATGGTTAACGGTTATGATGATAATGATGGTTGACGGTGATGAAGATGATGATTGTTAGTAATGGTGATGATGATGGTTGGTTGGTATTGATAGTGATGATGATGGTGATGATGATAATGATGACATGGACACATTTCAAAATACTAGTTAACTACACCCAAGACTGCCGCTCTACCCGCTGTATTCCAAATTTTAAAAGGAACCCATTACTGTCCAGGAAGTAATTTCATACTTATTTCCTGGACACTACCAGCTAGTCTCCAGGATGCGTTACTTTCTTTTCTGCGACGTTTTTAATGACGTAATGGCAACATTTCATACCATTTTTGAGAAAATATATGTTTGTTTTCCTTTTTCTGTTCCTTCACTCTTTCATTATCAAATATTCCTTACAGGAACCACAAGAGCCTGTAAGTTGGATAGGAATTCGTGATGCCACAAAACCAGGAAACAAATGTATACAAATTAATCCTGCAACAATGAAGGACATAATTGGATCTGAAGACTGCTTATTCCTCAATGTTTACACGCCGCACTTGCCAAATGAGCAAAACAAGAAAATTCCAGTCATGTTTTATATACATGGTGGCAAATTATTATTTGGCTATGGAGATTACTATAGACCAGACTACTTCATTGAACAAGATGTTATTCTTGTAACAATGAATTATAGATTACATGCACTTGGTTTTCTATGTCTAAATGAAGCTGAAGCAGCAGGGAATATGGGTCTTAAAGATACTGTCATGGCATTTAACTGGGTTAAAAATAACATAGATAAATTTAATGGTGATAATAACAACATAACTGTATTTGGAGAGAGTGCCGGAGGTGCTGTTGTGACGTCATACTTAACAACCAAAATGGTGAATGGGTTTAGCAAGGTTATAGCCTTATCTGGCTGCTGCTTGTCAGACTTGTATATGATTGAAGATGATCCTATTTTTAAAGCTAAACATTTAGTATCAGTGTTAGGCAAAGAATTTAATGATATAAAAACTTTACATGAATTCCTTGTCAATTGTCCAATTGAGGAGTTAGTTTTTGCAGCTGCTGTTGTAGAAGCGTCTAGGCCCCCTTCAATTATAAATGCATATTTTCTTCCTGTTGTAGAAAAGAAATTTGAAGGTGTACAAAGATTTTTTGAAGAGCATCCTGTTGTCACATTCCGCGAAAATCGATATAAAAAAGTACCTGTGTTATTCGGCGTGAACAGCCATGAAGGAGCATTATTTGCACAAAAGGATAATAAAGGACATTTACTATTCGAAAATGACTTGCGATATTTTTTACCGCGCTTTTTGTCTTTGAAAACTTATAGTCCTGAAGTCATCAAACTTGCAAATAACATAAGAAATTTCTACTTCAATGGTGCAGTGATTGATGAATCTAAGCAATTGGAATACATACATTTTGTTTCAGATGCTTATTTCAATAGAGATATTGTGACATTTTTGGATTGTTATGGAAGATATCATAATGAAATATATTTATTTCGGTTATCATATTCAAGTGAAATAAATACTAGGATTATGAAAAAACTTGGTGTGAAAGGCACAACACATGGGGATTTGCTGCAATACATCTTTTACAGAAAGAAGAAATTTGACAATGCTAATGATAAAGATAGAGAAATAATGGACATTCTGAATGAGACTGTCTGCAACTTTGCAAAAACTGGGTTTGTATTACTATATAATTTTATACCACTACCACTGTTCTTTCAACCTGAACTTTTTGAAAACTAAAATTATGTCTTTTTACAAGCTTTTTTTTAGTTTCACCTGTCCCGTTGTCTGTCTGTCTGTCTGTAGTCAAATCTTGCAAGTTAAATTCAACCAACTTCCAGTTGCCGGATTGACTTGAACTTTGGCATACTTATGTAAACTGCGTGACAATACAGTAATCTGGTAGTGACATCCTGGTAGTCCAGCCAGGATCGTCTCCGCAGGATGAAACTCTTCAACGGTTAATGGCATTGACTTGAAATTCGGTATGCAAATGTAGTTCGGGTGACAATGCAAGTAAAGTCGACAAAAAGTACAATCAGCAAAAAGTTTGTATCCAAATGAAATTTTTACCAAAAACTTATTTAGGTCTCCGGTTTTAAGACTTGTTGTTGATAGTTAGTATTTTATGGTATTATTTTATTCCTAGGTTCAATGAGCAAGGCTCTGATCTGAAAAATATTAAATTATATTTGCTTCAAAAATTTAAAATGCTATTATAAAACAAATTAACTTTTTTATTTTCAGTATTCCAGCATGGTCCAAGAAACCTTTAAAATGGGAACCATACTCTCCTACTAAACGCAGTTTCATTGATATTGACGAAGAACCAAAACTGCTACAGAATTTCAACGCCGAAAGTTCTAAATTTTGGTTAAACATGGGAGAGAGATCAAAACTGTGATAGATTTTTAAATTTTTTCTCTGAACAAAATCAAACTTGGTACAGGGTCATTCAGTATTTTAAGACAAAATAATTGTTAGGGTTGGTACTTCAGTTTAATTAAGTATTGGTACTTTTACTTCGAGATGCTATTGGACCTTACATATTGATTGATTGTACCTACACTCATTTTAAATAGGTGCCATGTGAGTCCTACCCTGTTGAAATTTATTCCATTTATTCTAGCAATACTAGTATAGTAGTATAGTAACATTAAACTCAGCAAAGTCAGTGTCAGTAGGCTATAAAGTTTTTTTGGATTAGCATGTCTCTATCACTATCCCTCTGGTATATTCATTAAATACATCTCGCCAGTTATAGTATGTTGCAAAGTACACTCCCTCACTCACTAAAAATCTACCTCACTTTTATATGCAAAAGTAGCTCAACTCGAACATGCACGATGACATATATACATGATGATGGATGTTGTTATTTATTATACTTACACGTATTTTTAAGATATGATTATTTCGTGGTGTTATTAATGGTGATTGCTGGGTAAAAGATTTAAATTATTCACAGTTGATTAGATACATTACTTAGTCATATTTGCAACAGGATCTTGGTCTACACCCCAAAGCAAATATTAAGTCTAAGGTAAAAGGTTGTTTGTTTTTTTGGTAAAGGCCCATAATTAATGTTATATTATGTAAGGTTATTTATGTTGGTTAATAAAAAAATTACAATGTTCACGACATGAATATGTTACTTAATAAATATTTTATTTAAATGTTATTATACTTAGTAAATGTTTTTAATTTCAATACTTGTACTGACTTAGATCATCTACCTGCACCTGGCTACAGGGCTACAGCTATAATTGTACTTAAGTAACAGTTATCCGTAAGCCCAGCAAGTTTGTTTGTTATAGTACAGAAAAGAAAATATAAAAAGGTTACAAAAAAAGCAAGTTCCGATAATAATAATAATTTCTAAGTAAATTATTATTATTATTGAAACTTGCTTTTTTTGTAACCTTTTTGTATTTTCTTTTCTGTGCAATAACAAACAAACTTGCTGGGCCTAACTAAAATAAGTTCCAACCGGTTTCTGAACTGCGGTGCACACTGCGGTTGAAGAATTTGAATCCCTGCCAATCCCTGGCCCTGTACGACGAAGTGCAAAATTCGAATTTCGTAGTAGCCCCCCTGTTCAAACTCATTTATATGCTTTGAAACAATACAAAATACTGAATCAAACCCTGTAAGGGCACTGCAGTAATGACTTGTTGACTCGTGTGTTTCTAGTTATACCGCCTGTATGAAAATAATATCCTTCGTCTTTTTCACACAACCACAGAATAAGTAACTACTACGAAATTCGAAAACCGAAGTTCATATCGTACCGAACCTCTCACTCTCGTATTAACCCTTTACCAGACCAAGGGATATATTCCACCCACATCTTATATCGGTAACCGTATTCAGGTTTTAACTCCAAACCACCTACAAAATATTTTGTCAATCCCTGAAAATATCATTTTATGATCTTCATTCACAACACGCTTCTAAATTGCGTAATATATCTTTGGCAGCCGTTTAAATTCACTTGAACGCTAATTTCAGTAAACTACGGATAAATTCGAACACTTTCCATCGAACAATTTTTTGATATTTTGTAGATTTTGAGTGTTGAAAGCTAATGTAATCGTAAACATTGCTAAATATTCATGCATTATTGTGTATGACCAGAATTAGGATGTGGGTTGACATTATCCCATGGCCTTATTAGAGTTTAACTGTGTGGGAGCTATTTTTCCCATGGCCCGGTAAATTGTCTTGTCATGTCATAAAAACTCACGTAAGTAATAAAACAGTTTTTGTGTTCAACCTAGAACGAATTCATGTACCAAAGAGACCCAAAATCTAATCGGGCCATGGGAAGAATAGTTCCCACACAGGAAAATTCTAGCCAGGCAATGTGATAGAGTCATCCCACATCCTAATTCTAGTCCTATCACAAGGACGCAGGAGTATTTAGCAAAATATATGATTATATTACCTTAAAATCATGAAAATAACAAAAAATGGTTCGATATATCTGCTTGTGTTTTTCTTAAATTCAGTAAAGTGTTCGAATTTGTAAACAAACCACTAACATCACTGGTCAAGTGGATTTAAACGGCTGCTAAAGATATATTATTGGATTTTAAAGCGTGTCATGAATGAAGATCATAAAATAATGTTTTCAGTGATTGATATAATGTTTCGTAGGAGATTTGGAGTTAAACCTTGACTATTATAACCTATATAAGATGTGGGTGGAATATATCCCTTGGCCTGATCAAGAATATAATAAGACAAAATCTAGTATGACAGTTCATTACTTAGACAGGCGATGGGATAACCGTAACCCATATATTTATTTCTGGTTTAAAGGAAGATCTCCGACTTTCATAAATACATTTTTTACAAGGCGTTCAATACGGTTGCAACAGCATATAAAGTACGTATTAGGACACGCTGGTTCTTCGGGACCTGGTAAAGGGTTAAATGACATAAGCGTCAGCGAGACGGCAAGATACAAAGTTTGGTTTTCGTAGTAGCCCCGCTGGCTGCGAGGGACGGTACGATACGAACATCGAATGAGGGCTATCGTTTTTTGTCTCACTAGATGGCGCACTGTTGCGTGAGGTTTTTAAGTATGGTTTTGAAAGTCTGATATTACGGGCGTGAAAACAAAGTTTAGATTAAAATCATATTTAATAAACCTTAAAACCGTACCATATAAATATCGAGCATGCCACAGTGTTGCATAGTCCCTGTTTTGTTTTGAAAAAAGGGAGGACAAAGGTTTCCGAAAGACAAAACTGTCTCAAAACACAGACATTCATTGCCCCGGAACGTATATTTGCCATAATTAATTTCAGATATTGCAAAATATTCATAAAATTATTCTAATTATAAATAAACCCGCGTAGCTCACCCAAAAACTATGAGATTTGACATTTCGGAGACCTCACGCTACACTAGCGCCTCTAGCGGCGAATTCATTCGCGATAGCCCTCATTTCGTCGTAGCGTACTACCTACTACGTAACTAACTACCTAATGAGGGCTATCGCGTATGAATTCGCCACTAGAGGCGCTAGTGTAGCGTGAGGTCTGCGAAATGTCAAATCTCATAGTTTTTCGGTGAGCTACGCGGGTTTATTTATAATTAGAATAATTTTGTGAATATTTTGCAATATCTGAAATTAATTATGGCAAATATGCCTTCCGGGGCAATGAATGTCTGTGTTTTGAGACAGTTTTGGCTTTCGGAAACCTTTGTCCTCCCTTTTTTCCGAACAAAACGGGGACTATGCAACACTGTGGCATGCTCGATATTTTTATGGTACGGTTTTAAGGTGTATTAAATATGATTGTTTTCACGCCCGTAATAACAGACTTTGAAAGCCATACTTAAAAACCTCACGCAACAGTGCGCCATCTAGTGAGACAAAAAACGATAGCCCTCATTTTAGTAATAGGATGTTTATTGTTTGTGTATGATGCGAGCTTGAATTATTGAACACTGTCCCTGTTATCTTTTCGTTTTACAGTAAAAGTACAACTAAACATGAAGTAAACAAACCATGACATTACGAAAATAAAACACACTTTTTGAATAAAATTTACTTAAGTACCTCATTTAATTTTAATGACCAAAAATGAATTCACAACCTTTTGTCCACCCAAATCACGGTATCACAGTAACTTTTGTATTATAAATTAATACGTTATATGTTTGATTTTGGTCACAATGTCGCGATGAAATTTCAAAACGTCAGAGCATTAGAGCCAAAAAAGTTGCGGACGCTTGGTGGCGCTGATGTCGTGCACAGAGCCAATACAAATTGCTTTGTTAATGACAGATTCATATGAGTATGACAGATGACAGAGCCTAGATTATTTCTTCTTTTGGCCACTATGAGCGCTGCGATGGATTTCATTACATCCTAGTACTTCGCACCCTCCCAATAATCGAACCGTTAGAGACAATGCGAGTAGGGATGCACGATACTTTAAATGGCTTCGATACGATCCTGTAAATATCGTATCGAATATAGAATCAATCAAATCAAGCGCTTCTCTTTAAAATTAAGTAACGTATTTTTTTGTAATATATACGTACTGTACTGTATTAATTATGTTTAATTAGGTCCATCATATTTGTAATTTCGGGGAAAATAGAAGATATCTAGAAACATCAATTTTCGAATCGTACCTCTTTAGGAATAATAATCTTGACAAACAGTCTTCGATTTCTTCGATTAATTTTGTAGAGCCTAGTGGCTAAAATCATATACTGCTAGTAAAGAAAGTAAAACTATTAAAATAGATATTAAACAAAATGCTGTGACAGTGCTGAATACACTACGAATCAAATGAATTAGCGAGGTGAAGGTGTCAGCTATCCAATTCTAAACTAAAAGAAACTTACCCACCTATAATACTTTCATTCCTTTGATTCCTTAGTCGAATATGAGATGTGTATAAACATTTGAAAAGGTACCCGCCCATAAATATTTTATTCAATACCTAAGCAATGGTTAAGCTAATATCATAGAGATCGCGTGACCATAAGTACCTATGTGATAAGAAATTAGGTGTCATCGACTTCCGATCCGTTTAATTCGATAAGTACTGGCAGTTTTGTATCGATCCAAGCAAAAATTGAATTCTTATGTATCGTTATAAAATATCGATGTATCGTATGATGTTGTATCGATACTTGAAAATATCGGATCGGATCGTGAAACCCTAAATGCGACTATTTATTTTGTCTATGAAGACAACCGGCCGTGGATGACACTATTTACCAGTCGTACAATACCGACTAGGAAATACCGACCTGATATTTCGCGTACACGCCCGTAGAAGCTCTTGTCAGTTTGTCACCATTTATTTTGTGTGGCGCAAGTATGGCGTGAACACGAAATATCGGGTTGGTTTTTCCATGTCGGTATTATCCGTGCCGGTAATTAGTGTCACTCTTTTAAACGTGCGTGTAAGAGGAAGGGGAAGGGGAAGTATTATTAGTTTTGGGTGGGTGACAGTGACACTTTCATATTTATTTTTTGTACTTATATACTTTTAATGTACTTTCTTGTATTATACTCAAATTGTACTAGTTGTACTTCGTCGCATCAAGTAGAAACACAAACTTTCCTCTACAGGTACTAATACTTTTTGCACAAACTATACAGAGAACTAAAAGTCAAAAGTTGTGGAAGCTACACTTTTGTTCTGTTCACCCAATTCATCGATTCAATTATAAATCAGGCCGTTCCACTGTATGCAGTCGCTTGCTTTTTAACTCAGTTCATAAAGAAAACAGTCTCTGGCGCTAACGGTTTTGAAAAAACATAAAACAGTGATAAAACATGACTACTCCTACACCTGATGCCCCTGAAAATTTTGAGCAGGTTAGTGGTATTATTTAGCTATTTTCTATTTAATGATTAATAAAATAAATAAACAACTATCACACGACATTTGACACCAATTGATCTAGCTAGTCTCATGGTAAGCAGAGCTATGGTGAAAATATTGTTTATGTAGTGAGCAGCTCATCCACTTCTGCTTTTAGTTCTGCTAAGAAGCTAAACAAATTTTGTGTCTCGTAAGTATTACTTAAGCTAAGTGTTTTTAATAATAATAACTATTTACAGTTTGATGATGAAGAATCAGAACAACAACTCGGGGCAACAGCTTCAGGACGCAAGAGACTGTTCAGTAAAGAACTTCGCTGCATGATGTATGGGTTTGGGGATGATCAAAATCCTTACACAGAAAGTGTGGACTTTTTAGAGGATTTGGTTATAGAATTTTTGACGGAAACAACTCACAGGTAGGTACACATTTAAACTTATCTTATTTTTTGTGAATGTTAGATTTATAGTCAATTAATCACAGTATTAATCTTCATATATGCATTGATGAGGAGTATTTTACAAGCTTTAATTTAGTTTCACCTGTCCTGTTGTCTGTCTGTAGTCCAATCTTGCAAGTTAAGTTTTACCAACTTCCAGTAATCAGATTGACTTGAAATTTGGAATACTTATGTAAATTGTGTGACAATACAATATTCTGGTAGTGACATCCTGGTAGTCCGGCCAGGATCGTCTACACAGGATGGAACTCTTCAACGGTTAATGGCATCCACTTGAATTTGGTATGCCAATGCAGTTAGGGTGACAATGTAAGTAAAGTCGACAAAAAGTACAGTCAGCAAATAAAGCTTGTATTAAATATGATTTTTTTTACCAAAAACTCAAGTTAAATTTAATCCACTAGCCAGTTTCGGATTGAGCTGAAATTTTGCATGCATGTGAAAATCAAATGACAATGCAATATTATTATGACATGGAGAGTTTCTGATGATGAAGCTGGATGGTGGCCATAAAAACTATGTAATGAAACAATACAAATCCATCGAGTTTGGATTTGTTTGATTTGTCTTAACAAGTACTTTAGTGCTAAATGCTAACCAGGGTCTGATGGTGGAGCTGGAAGGGGCCATAGGAATTAAGTAATAGAGCGACACAACCCCATCGAGTTTGGGCTTGTGGGATTCGCCAGGATGATTACTTTGGTGCTAGATGGTAGCTAGTGTCTGATGAAGTGATGATAGAGCTGGAAAACGCCGCTACGCGTACGATTATGCTGTTGTTAATTTTGCATCAAAAATACTAAAAAGTAAAAATAAAATAATATTAAAAGAAAAAAATATTTTTAAAAACACTTTTATTAATTGTAAATATAAAGAACTAAAAAGTTAAAAATAAATAATTAAATCAGATAAGAAATATATCTACCTATAGGTACATTGTATTACATCTTTTTTTTTTTTTACTGGATGGCAAACGAGCAAGTGGGTCTCCTGATGGTAAGAGATCACCACCGCCCATAAACATCTGCAACACCAGGGGTATTGCAGATGCGTTGCCAACCAATAGGCCTCAGATGGGATACCTCAAGTGCCAGTAATTTCACCGGCTGTTTTACTCTCCACGCCGAAACACAACAGTGCAAGCACTGCTGCTTAGCGGCAGGGTTAGCGAGGAAGATGGTGGTAGCAATCCGGGTGGACCTTGCACAAGGTCCTACCACCTGCAAAGTTTTTATCACAGTCCCATCCATTCTAATATTATAAATGCGAAAGTGTATGTGTTTGTATGTTTGTCCGTCTTTCATGTCCTTTATCATTACCTTCTTTATTTCTCTGGCCGTCATGATGTACCATGCTTTTGTTTATAATAATTGAAGGGATGGTTACAAAAACAACATAACTAACATTTTTGGCAGATTTGAGTTATTGGTATCATAGTGGTGCTTTATGAAGGAGCTACAAGTAGTGCAAATGATATTGTCCCAAAATGACCCCATTTCTCCAAAATTGTTTCCTTAAAATATAACTATTTCACAAAAACTACATGACTACATTATTTTTATAGGTAGTGATGGCAATATAGCAGCGGATGTGAGGATTAATAAAGTCCACATAATGAAGTAAAATAAGCCTGTAATTCTTACATTAGGAAGACGGTTCCTAGGCAACTTTGCTTTATTTTCGCATGAAAACAACATAACTAACTTTACAAAAACTGCATAAGTGACAAACCTATTTTACTATTTTTTTCAACAAATACTGGTCTTTGAAATGTGTATTGGTATATTTCTGAACTATTGACCACTTACTAAAATCACCTTTAAAATAATTAAGTATGTAAAAAGACTAATTTTTATTTTTTTTGTAAACATGCCTTCAATGAGGGCTATCGTTTTTTGTCTCACTAGATGGCGCACTGTTGCGTGAGGTTTTTAATAAAAACAAAGTTTAGATTAAAATCATATTTAATAAATACACCTTAAAACCGTACCATAAAAATATCGAGCATGCCACAGTGTTGCGTAGTCCCCGTTTTTTTCGGAAAAAAGGGAGGACAAAGGTTTCCGAAAGACAAAACTGTCTCAAAACACAGACATTCATTGCCCTGGAACGCATATTTGCCATAATTCATTTCAGATATTGCAAAATATTCACAAAATTATTCTAATTATAAATAAACCCTCATAGCTCACCCAAAAACTATGGAATTTGACATTTCGGAGCGCTACACTATTTTCCCAAATACAATGTTTTTTATGAAATGAAAAAAATCATCTCTTTCTGCGACAAAAGAGGAAAACTGTTTTTGTTATTTGGTAAAAAATATTTTACAGTAAATAAGTTTGAATGTTTTTTGCGAAAAAATAACTAAAATTTGACCCGACCATGAGACCTCTCCACCTATATCATGGCTATAAAGGTGGATTCGCCCTTGATTTTAAATAAATTTTGATAATTTCTGGATGCTTTAAATTAAAATGGTGTATTATTTATTTCAAATGGATATGCTGTAGATCTAGGAGCATGTCTATGCTATCTATGGCGTGCAACACTGGTGCTGCTTCGGCTCGTAATAAGATAGTCAGACAATTAGCTTGTAGCTGCGTACCCAACCTAGAAGTTTGCCTAAAAATGTAAGGTAAAAATGATTATATACTTTATTTACAGAGCTATGGAAGTTGGTAGAACAGGCAGGGTTCAAGTGGAAGACATAATATTCCTGGTGCGAAAAGATCAGCGCAAATATGCTCGTGTTAAAGACCTGCTCACAATGAACGAAGAACTCAAGAAAGCCAGGAAAGCTTTTGATGAAGTCAAATATGTTGGTACGTAACATACGTCAAGTATGTACATATGTTGAAGAAGTGCACATTTGACTTCATTACTTTTGTTTTGCCTTTTTTTAACTATAATTTGATTGACACTTTTTTCTTTGTGTTGTGTACAATTTTGATTTGTTTTTTAAAGTTATTTTCTAAAATTGTAGAAGATCAGCAATAACAATGATGGCCGAACAACAGACAGCTTGCTTCTAAGGCTGATGCAAGTAATAAATTATTATTGATGCAATGCTTTTGTGTTTGCATGTGTGCTAATATTATGTTGCATTGTTTGAGTTTTGTGTTTTACTATTAGATGCTACTAAAGAAGCAACAGTATAAAAAAACCATAGTACTTACCTTGGTTTTACATTCCAGGCTTAGGGTTAGTTTGAAGTTGAACCTAGGATGTCATAAATATGAAACTTGTTTTGGATTATGTTATAGTTTCAGCTACGCATTTTACAATTTTAGGACAGTAAATAATGTAGCTGGCCAAAATTCTGCCCTAAGATGTCCCATTTAGAACGCAACTTGAAACTAAAATCTATTAAGCCAGAATCAAAATAATCACGTTTTTGGTTCTTGGCAACTGTGGACAAATGTAAGAAGAAACATAACTTTTCTTTAAAATTCTCAAGATCTCTGAGTAAATTTTGAGCATAACATCAAAAACTGCATTTTTCTCGTCAAATTGTCTAAGCCTTAAGGTTTAAGGAGATACATAACATCCTTGGTTTAACCTGCATTGCTCTTTTTGCTAGGTACATACGCTATCTAAGCCATTAATTGCCCCAGAAAAATAGTTTGTTTTGTGCAAAATATATGTATACAAAGCTTTTTGCTTTTTATGTCGAAATACGTATTTATTTTTTAATGGTTTATTACAATAACTCATCCTTGAGTTAAGATTTGGATTGTCGTTGTGTTAATTGTAATCAGTTCCAAAATTAATTGATTTTTTTTTAGTATAAGAAACATATATTTTTTTTCATCACTACATTGATAACTATGTTAGTTAAATAAATTTTACAATTGCACTTTTCAGTTTTTTTTCACAAATTTAAGATGTTACTGTTATAACTGACAATGTATTCATCAAATTCATAATATTAAGAACATGGAACATTTTCTCAAAATAATATTGGACTATTGCACTGTAGCGTTGACTTTTTATGGCCACATAGGAAAGAAGCACCTTGGGTATTAACATTACATTATGGGCTAACAATCAGTCAAATACCAGTTTAGTCAGATGATACTTGGTAAACAACTGTTTTTGTTAACTATTTCCCAACTTGACTGCTTATCAGCCCACTTAAAGTCGAATAAGTTAATGTGCCTAACCACCTTCCGTAGTAAATCCACACAAAAATGGGGGATATGTATCACTTAAGTAAACTTAAAATAATCAAGTATTATAATTTTCAGAGTGAAGTCGACCTCCCGCAGAAGTGATTTTTGAGTAAGTAGTAAAATATAATACCTATAAGGAAAAATTTGTGACCGAGCGAAAGTCCAGTTTTGATTTCAGACAATTCATGACCGAAACTTCGGCTTCACCGAAACTCTTTATTTCTATATTGTCGCGCGTCAGTCAGGTGACAAAATGTAATAGCCAGTTTAGTGAGGCATATTATCCTTCATCACATGCCTTTCGACGCACGTTGCCAGATACGCAAATTTCCAGCATCAAAAGTTTGGCAAAATGCGTGTAGTCAAATTACGCGTTTTACCAGATTCGAGAATCGCCAGCAGAAAATTTCTGGTAATTTGAGTATAAACGTGACTTGGACATAGACGAAAATATATTCGCATTTTAGAACCAGTAGGGCCGCCGTGTTTTATTTTATAATTTACAAGCGAAAGTTCACATTCTATCATGTCGGAATAGGTAGCTAATAAATAATAACAAAGTATAATACGTAAATTTATTATGGAATAAGCACTTTTTAAACAAAATAATCAACCAACGAAAAAAAAGCGGCCAAGTGAGAGTCGGACTCGCCCATGAAGGGTTCCGTTTCCATAGCAGCAAGTAACATAATATAAAAGTTTCCTTTACTTTACGATTTATGACGTATTAAAAAAACTACTTACTAGATCTCGTTCAAACCAATTTTCGGTGGAAGTTTGCATGGTAATGTACATCATATATTTTTTTTAGTTTATTGTATGATGTTACAGGAGGGGGGGGGGGGACACACATTTTACCACTTTGGAAGTGTCTCTCGCGCAAACTAACTACACTTCAGTTTAGAAAAAAATGATATTAGAAACCTCAATATCATTTTTGAAAGACCTATATAGATAACCCACACGTATGAGTTTGATGAAAAAAAACATTTTTTTTGAGGAAGTTGGGGAACCCCCAAAATGTATTGTTTTTTTTTTCTATTTTTGTGTGAAAATCTTAATGCGGTTCAAAGAATACATCTACTTACCAAGTTTCAACAGTATAGTTCTTATAGTTTCGGAAAAAAGTGGCTGTGACATACGGACGGACGGACAGACAGACATGACGAATCCATAAGGGTTCCGTTTTTTGCCATTTGGCTTAAATGGCGCACTTTGAAATCATAACTATGGCAGGCACGACACGCCTAAATTAATAATTTTGCAAAACTCATTTTTTTTAATAACTTAAGCGGAGTTATTGTATTTCTCTGAAGTTTTTTTAGTATTTTTTGGTACAATTTGTCTAAACCAATATCAATTTTTCTTCGGTGGTATTTTATGTCTGGTATTTTGCGTTACAGTTTTATGGCAATTGACGTATGTGGCAATTTGCGTGTTATACTTTGGCTAATTGCGTGTCTGGCAATTTGCGTTACAGGCTCCTGGCAAATTGCGTATTAATAGTTTGGTAAAATGCATATCTGGAAATTTGCGTTTCTGGCAATGTGCGTCGAAACAAAATTAACATAAATTGTTTTTTTTTTCTGTTCCAGTTTACAGAACATGATGATGCTTTTAAGTACCTAAGCAGAAAATTAAAACAGAAAGTTTACCTGTATAAGAAGATTGAAGTGATAAATTTGAATAGTTATTAAATGTAACGAGAGATAAGCAAATTGAATAAATAAAGTTTATATGTGATCCCATTCTATGTTTGTTTTTATTTAGTACAATGAAAACAATCATTAATTATTGCTCAAGATCGTTTATTTGTGCGTTCTAAAATACAAATAAATAAGCAAATTTTGCAATAGGGAATTATTCAAATATACAATACAAACAAACAAAACACAAGTGATTTTTTCCTCATATAAATGAAGCTGACAAAAGTACGATTAAAATGCATAAATAATACTTAGTTAAAATATTCTAATGTGTACATACATACTTGGCTAATATAACAAATTAATGAGAAATTAATCAACACAATTGTAACATCTAAGTACCTAAACCTAACTATCTCCTTTGTATTTTCTAACCAAGAGCTTAAGATTAACAGAAGTTGTCAATAATCAAATTTGGCTTGTAGATAATATGTCAATAATACATTTCCAAGCTGAAAACTTCTTACACAATAAAATAAGTTAAATACTTAATATAATTTAAAACAAAAACGGCGATATAACTATGTGAACGTACAACATCAGTGATTTCTTAGTGTAGATATAAATAAATAATTTTAGAAGATTTCACAATTCAGGCGACTAGACCTGGGTCTGAAACAGCCATGTATCATTAAACTTTGGTTATTTAATCTATGTCACAACATTTTTATAGTTCATGATATATTAATTTATAAATTAATAGGCCATGAATGGCGGCAGTTACCGGTTTCCTAATGTAAACTAAGCTCTGACAGATTAATATCGTTAAATACCGAACACCAAGCCACATTTGCGCCTATAGATAGGTCGAATCTGAGACTGAATACTATAGGCCCTGGGGCACACAAGAACTTAGGGCCCTTTTGGAAATTAAGGGAACGAGAGCAAAATCACCTATTATAACTTTTGTCGGATTAAAACAGAAAAAAAAGTTAACTATTTCATCCACCATCCCCATCCACCAGTGCCGGGGGCTCTGGGCAAGGGCCCCGTGACCCGTGTGACCTTATGGAAAACGATATTGAATTTGCCCAATGGCGCTGCCGCCGACACGTGTCGCGAGACATTATGTAATTCGAACATTGAATTAGGTATAAACAATATTCATTAGTTTCAACCAGCGCAAATCTGCCTGACCCCGGCATTACATTGAAACTTGAAACGAGATTTAGAGGTAAATACACCTAATATAATCAATAGTTATACCTTATATTATAATATTGTGCTTGTGACCTTAAATCTACCCGTTATTTAATAAATTATGAAACATTAAGGGGCTGTTTCACCATCCATTGATTAGTGTTAACTGGCGGTTAGGTGTGATGCCGTCTTTATTTGTTTTGTTCGAATAGACGGAGACGGCATCACATTTAACCGTCGGTTAACGCTAATCAATGGATAGTGAAACAGCCCCTAAGTCTATAAAAATGGAACAATTCAATTTTTTTAAACATCACAATGCATTAGGGCATTAGGTCTCACCTTTTTAAATGTATAAATTACCTTTGGTAACAGTTCTAGAATTCAAAGTATTATTTTATTCATACATTTGTATTAGAAAAAGCCCAAAACCGAAGATAACTTCGTCATCAGGAAAAAATAAGATTAGCTGATCGTATAAAATGTCAAACATATCTTTCAATATTTTATTAGGCTTTTTTTGGGTGAAATAGTAATAATTCATGACAACTTCAAATTTATCAGAGCAAAGCGGCGTCGCATAGTAATTCTTTTTCTTACTACTAGTTTAGTAAGAAATGGAGTTATTCGAACAATAATTATGTTCAGGTAACAGCGGGATCAATGCTATCTATAAATAAAGTACCTATCTATTTTAATTTCGAAAATCACAAATTTGGTAATAGTAATATGCAAATGATTCACATTTTGGCTTAAATGGGGAACTCCCAAATTGAGCGTTATGAATTCGAGACCTTTTATGGCAAATTGGCAACACCTAAATTAATTTACGCATTCGATAATATAGAAAAACAAAGTATGTAGTTTTGAAACATTCTAATCTACGGGATCTCACTAAAAAGTGTCTACATACAATTATTTCTACTATGAACTGTAAAGTTCGTAAAGATCTTAGATCAGATAAAATTTGTATAATTTTCGTAACAGCCAAATTTAAGGCAAGCAATCCTGTAAATTAATTTACTAGTTTTGACTAAAGATACTAGGTGACAAAGTCAAACGTTTAAAGATTGGAATCTTATTTTTTCTGGGTTTACTTTATAAAGAAGTTTCTGCGTATTCGTGTTTCTTATCTAACGGTTGTTTTGTGTGATTTATTTGATAATAGCTACTTTATCTTAAGCCGTCCTTGCTTGTAATATTTGATATTATGGCAGCTTTAAATTCAAAAACGTAACAGGTATATTCTTCTTTGTATAATTTGTTTTACAGGTTGTATTTTATATACCTACATACAAATACATTGGCAGTGGCTGCAGTCTACAAGTTTTGTCTCTTTTTTGATGTAACCAAATGATGAATTAAAATTACTGTATAAAATCAGTAAGTAATCTTATTTTCTAGATAGTGATCAGGGAAGGCGTGAGCTTGCGAGTATTTATTCTTTTGTGATTTGGACAAGAACTCTATTTTACACTGTACTTGGATTTCAATTCGTTCGCTTACATGTGTTTCGCTCATCTGATTAACAGGTCTAAGACTTGTATCTGTAAAATACTTGATCGAACTTACTTTTACGAAAAATGCGTAACCTAAATTTATTTTCCCGAAATTTTAAGACAAAAAGTGTTGGGTAACTACCTTTTAGAACATTTTATGAAGAACTCGTCAAGTTAACTTTGAAAGTAGCTTTAAAACTTGCGTGTACCTAACTATCACCACCGACAATCTAGTATGACGTAATTTTCGAAACAATCCACCAGGCTGATATGATAAGTTTTCGAGTAAGCGGTTTTTCGGTCAAAATAAACTCGGTCAAGCGATAAATCGGGCAAATAGCGTTGCTTTAGTCGGTGGGTGGGTCCATGGCGGCGACGATGGCTTTCATAACAGCAGCGGCGGCGAGGGCGGCGTGTGGCTGCCAATCCTTGCCGCGCGTTCCATCGCGGTAGTCCGATATACCTGTAAACAAGTTTTGCACTTGTTCAGTGACATATTTTTAACGACCAAGGAAGAAACCTTAATCTTAGACCTTAATAGTCGCTGGCGGCAGATGGATGCGAGGGGCTGAAGACAGAGTGTTGTGGCGCGACATGGAAGAAGCCTATGTTCAGCAGTGGACTGCTGTAGGCTGACGATGATGATGATGAAGGAAGAAAAAGATGGCATTGAGGAATTGTGAGAGGGAAAAAAACATACGTAAACGGTTCCTTACGTTCTCTTCGTTTTTTTCTGCATTAGAAGGAGATAAACAATCTTATATTGTAACTAGCTTTTTCCCGCGGTTTTCTCGTGAATCTAATAGATTAGGTAGTGAATTTAAATTCCTAGCTTTTTAAAATTGTTATGAGAATTCCTTAAAAATACAGGATATGGGGGAGGCCCATGTCCAGCAGTGGACGTCTTTCGGCTGACATGATGAAACAAAGTTCCCGCCAAAGTCACCCTGTTGGGACGCTGGATAACATCCATCTAAAGCAGGGTTTCTTTTAGTGGGCCCGTAGCACGTGTATCAGGGGTCCGTAGGTCAGTCTGTAAACATATCTACTTAATAGAAATATCCAATAAAAAAATATTAAACAGGTGGTCCATGAAATTGTTTAAATTGTGAAAGTGGTCCGTGACTGCGATAAGTTTAAGAAAGCCTAATCTAAAGTCCGGTCGCGGAGAACCTTTCACGATGTGTCTCTGTCGCTCGCGCGTAAATATTTGCCGTCGCGCTCACCCACATGAATTTGTACGAATGCGACGCCAAGCACGCGCGAGTAACAGATACGTGAAGGTCATTGCGCGAAATTCTTCGTGCCCCGCGACCGTACTTTAGAACGTTACATACCTCTGACGGAAACGAAGCAGTCCTTCCTATTGCCGACGACGCTGTCGAGCACAGCGTCGAGCTCGCAGTCGTAGGCGCGGGCTCGCGCGCGCGCGGCGAAAGCGGCCCGCGCCTCCCCCGCCGCCGACACCGCGCGCCCCCCGCCACCGGCGCGCAATGCACTCGCAGCCCGCCGCGGTCCCTGCAAACACATCATCACCATCATACAGCCGAAAGACATTCACTGCTGGACATAGGCCTCCCCAAGGCTCTCCACTCAGACCGGTGTTGGGCTTTCCGCATCCACGCAATCCTGCAATCTTAACCAGGTCGTCGCTCCATCTTGTTGGCCTACCGATAGCTCGGCTCCCAGTCCGCGGACGCCATTCGAGAACCTTCTGACTGCATCGGCCATCAGTCCTGCGAGCGATGTGCCCCGCCTACCGCCCAATTTCGCAATTCTTCGGGCTATGTCGGTAACCTTAGTTCTACTGCGCAGCTGCGACATCTCAACATAATCTCGGTCTATATACGTTCCATTGCAGGTTGCAGGGCATAGGCCTCCTCTCAGGATGAGAGGGCTTGGGCCGTAGTTCCCACGCGGGCCCAGTGCGGATTGGAAACTTCACGCACACCATTGAATACCGGTTGGTGTGTGCAGGTTCTCACGATATTTTCCTTCACCGTTGAGCTCGTGGTAAATTTCGAATGTAATTTCGCACAAATTTCGAAAACTGAGGTGCGCGCCTAGGCTCGAACCCATGACCCTCTTCTTGAGAGGCGCTAGGCCACCACGGCTTTTTTTTTTTCAACCACATCGTCCCACTATAATATTATACTAGATGAAAACCTGGCTTCGCTTGGGTAAAATGTAGACTCATAATGATATTAAGTAGTTGTAAAAAAATGTTTGTCACTCTAAGACTTCGTATTTATTGAAAAATCTGACGTATTTCCCAGCCTTAATATTACTACAAATACTTTCACAGCTAACCTATGTATCGGTATTTCACCAGTAGAATATTTCTCTTAAATCTTCTTTAACAAATAACTATGATTTTCTGTCTCATAACTAACTAACTAATGCTATTTTACTTACGCCTATTTAAGTTGATGACTAAGTGTCCGACAATAAATAGCAGAACAAGATTACTGTAGAGGCCGGGAAGTAGGGGGTTGCCGGCCAAGAAGATATAGATAGGGATGCGAAGCCCAGGAAATATCGTGGTCTCTATGCATGCCGGATGAAGTGCACTTGTACAAAATTTCATGTCTCTAAACTCAGTTGGTAAGATTTTTGGTTTTTACAAAGTATTCCGAGCCCGAGGGACAATAAAAAGCCTAGCCTTGGTGATATTTCAGAGATCCAGCTATTTACTTGCACATATTATAGCCGCTTCAGGGGAAAAAGGGTACCAAATACACATTCACAAACTATCATATATATTTATACCTTACTAATATTTGCCTGCGACTTCGTCTCCCAAGAATTCGTTTATCACTATTCCGCGGGAATTACGCAATTTTCCGGGATAAGAAGTTCCAAGGTCTCAAACTACCTCCAAATTAATTTTTATGTGAATCGGTTCAGCCGTTAAGCGTGAAGAGGTAACAAACAGACAATTACTTTCACATTTATAAGATGTTTAGAACGGCCCAATGTTAATCAAGCAAAAGGTGACAAAGATGATACGCATCAAAGTTCGGGAGTGTGGGGCCCGTAACGTCACGCCGAGCTGAAGTTTCGCATCGTGCCTATATATATATGGCCGTTACTACTTAAAGATATATTTATTTTTTACTATGAAATATCTTTTTAAATTTACATTATTTTGTACAATTAAGAGTTAACATACAAAAAGAATTAATCTAAAAAATCTTTACTAACTATTACTATCAGCAATATACAGTTAAAAAGAATAAAAAAAAAACTAACCTAAAATCCCCTCCCTGCATCGTGCCCGGTTCAAAAGTCCCCATTATCCCGGCAGCATTGCCCCTCTGTACAGCAATGGACACCTGTTGAACCAGTCACGATCCAGACCGGGGATCGCACCCCTATCCCTGAGACGACGACCCAAGTCCTAAACAAATCAAGGGCCTCCGAACCCCAGGGCCCCGCTGTCTAAACCAGATATAATTGAGTATGAATAGGAGTTTAATTTTATTACTAACTAGCTTTACCCGCGGCTTCGCACGCGTAAACTATTCGGTGTGGTAGCTGCAATTGAAATTTTCGGGATTTTACAAAAATTCCCCTGGAAATTTCCAATATTTATATCGTGGTCTTCATTGAGGTTGTGTTGTGAATAACTGTACAAAATTCAAGACTCTAAACCCAGTGCTGAATTTTCAAAATTTTTCCCTATCCAAATTCAAATACAAAATTCAAATTCAAATCATTTATTCAGTAAATAGGCCGCAATGGGCACTTTTACATCTCATTTTTTAAACTACCAGCGCTTCCGGAAAGACCATCATTGCCAAGAAGAATGCGCCGCAAGAAACTTGGCAGAAAGTCATTTTTTCAAAATAAAATAATTACAAATAAAATACTTAAAAACTACAGTATACAATTAAAGAAAAAAATACAAAATAATAATAATAATAATACGCGGATGTATGGGTCCCTTAGTTACAAAACTATCCCGTGGGAATATCGGATAAAAGTAGCGTACTTATGTGTTATTCCAGACATACGGCTACCTACATCCAAATTTCATGCCTCTAAGCCTAGCGGTTGTTATTTCGACATTTTATTCCTAGGTATCCGTGTAATATCGGGTCAAAAAGTCATCTATGTGTTTTTCTAGACATCCAGCTTCCTACATACAAATTTCATGACTCTAAGCTCAGCGGTTAATATTTCAAGATTTTATCCCTATCCCGATGGAATATCGGGGTAAAAAATAGATTATGTGTTATTCCAGAGGTCCAGCTACCTACATACCCAATTTCATGGCTCTAAGCCCAGTGGTTGTTATTTCGAGATTTTATCCCTAGGTATCCCGTGGGAATATCGAGTCAAAAAGTCCCTTACGTGTTATTCCAGATGTTTACTTACCTACATACCAAATTTCATGACTCTAAGCCCAGCGGTTATTATTTCAAGATTTTATCCCTATCCCGTGGGAATATCGGGATATAAAGTAGGCTATGTTTTATTCCATAATTTCCAGCTATCTACATACCAAATTTCAGGGCTCTAAGCCCAGCGGTTATTAGTTCAAGATTTTATCCCTATCCCGTGGGATAAAAAGTAGCCTATGTGTTATTTCAAACGTCCAGCTACCTACTTATCAAATTTCATGACTCTAAGCCCAGCGGTTGTTATTTCGAGATTTTATCCCTATCCCGTGGGAATATCGGGATAAAAAGTAGCCTATGTTTTATTCTAGATGTTCAGCTATCTACATACCAAATTTCATCCAAATCCGTCCAGCCGTTTCAGCGTGAAAGAGTAACAAACATACTCACTCACTCACTCACTCACACAAACTTTCGCATTTATAATATTAGTAGGATGTCCATGGCTCGCTAATGTCTTACCGTGCGATGAAAACTTCGATGCCTAAGGATTACTTACACTTGATCGCCTTGAGGAGCGGGGTGAGACACCTCAATGAAGGCGCCGTTCCCGACGTCTACGCAGAGGCGGTCGGTGGAGCCCGCGGGAGCATCCCAACGGCCCGGGACGCCACGCAAGCGCTGAAGACCTAGAAACAGGGACATGGACACATAAGAACTCTGCTACTAGAGTTTATGGGCGTTTTCAAAGAAAAGTGTACCATTTCTTTCAAAATGCATTTAATTTTTACAGGTAAATTGTATGAGTCAGATTTGTGACGGCCATACCGAGTGTAGGAAAAAAACCGGCTAAGAGCGTGTCGGACACGCCCAAAATAGGGTTCCGTAGCCATTATGAAAAAAATAAGTAATATTTTTCTAAGGAAGGGACCTATCCAACGATACCCCACACTATAGGGTTGGATGAGAAAAAAAAATCACCCCCACTTTACGTCTATGGGAGGTACCCTAAAATTTTTTTTTTTTAATTTTTATTGTACTAGTTTGTCGGCATGGTTTACATATATATTAGTGCAAAATTACAGCTTTCTAGCACTGACAGTCCCTGAGCAAAGCCGCGGACGGACAGACAGACAGACGGTAGACATGGCGAAACTATAAGGGTTCCGTTTTTGCCATTTTGGCTCCGGAACCCTAAAATACGTCACAAAACGGACGTTTTAATTTAGGATTTTATTTCAAACTATCGGAATCGATTTTTCTCTTGATTCTGTATAGTAAAAGCCATATTTTTTCTAAAATTTAAAAGAAAATGCTCTTTTTAAAAAGTTTTTTTTTTGTGAAAATGCTCTTACCCGCCGCTTCACTCACAAAAACCATTATTCCTATATGGTCCATTACGAGCGGAGGGGACTTCATATGGACTCAGTTTAACGTACAGTCACCAGCACCAATATCTGATAAAACAAAGCGTGCATAAATATCTGATACGGCTCTATTTCTAGGGCGGAAGGACGTGTCAGATATTTTTGAACACTCCGCTGTGGCAGATATTAATGTAGGTGACTGAACTACACCGATCGGTATTGTATAGAAGTAGGTAATTTCAGGATTGATGCCCCACTTTGAAAAAGCTTTATAACTCAATAGTTCATCATTTATATGCAAGGCGCCCGATGCGCATGATAACTATGATCCTTATATCTATTATTTTACTGTACTTGTTTTGACATGTCGTATATATTTCGTGTAAATCGCACTTTTTAGATGCCTAAAAATGTGGGGTGTAGTGGGGATAGACTCGGCGGCAAAAACGGGTTAGAGGATAGATGCCCTTTTAAATCAATAATGATAAAATCACAAAAAAACATATTAATCCATGTAGCCTAAGCTTCAGTGCTACCAAATTAATTAATAAAAGACAGAAATTATAAGCGAGTCAAAAGTTATTCGAACACAAATACTTACGAATATAATTTCCACGCTCTCTGAGGTCCCGCCGCGGAAGGTTTTGGCACTACAGTACCGAGGTTTGCGGGGAAGGCGCTTGCTATTATGTGGTGGAATTTTAGTCCCACAGTTCTGCTACTAGCCGAAAATAAAATCGAGGCATCTATCCCACTGGGGCATCTATCCTGGAATTGCCTACTTTCGCCGAACCTCTACGAAGTTGATCGATGTAAGTTAAACTGCGTCCGCTGCGCTCGCGGTGTATGGTTTAGGATTAAGCATAGCGGTTCGATTGAAATTTTGGGCTTCTACGAAATTACCACGATGATGATTATCGATACTTAATATTATGAAGAGGAGAGATTTTGATTTTTGTATTTTTGGATGTTTGTTACGAATTAACTAAAAACTACTAGACCGATTTTAAAAATTCTTTAGCTATTAGAATGCTAAATTATTCCAAAGTGCCTTAGGCTATATTTATTACCAAAAAAAATTAGGGTTCCGTACTAAAACTTCAATAATGTAACTAAAGTGTAAAAAAAGTTGCAATGAAACATCTTTCATCGCATGCGCTGTGGAAACTATATATTGATGATAAAACAAAAAGTATTCTACGATATTAAAGAATATATTCATATTTACAAAAAACTATAACTACTTTTTTACACATTAAAAGTTGACAGAAATGCCAACTAAAATCAGACCATGTTATCCATACCTTTGTATTAATCCTTATCCAAATAAATAATTTTATATTCAAGATGGTTTCACAATTCCTGTACATTACTTTTTGAATTATTCAAATCGGACATTCCATTCAAAAGATATTACGAAATTAAAAAATCAATCTAACCAAAAAAATGCATTTAGGTACTCTACGTTGCCGCACCCCGGCTCCTGGGAAAATGGAGCTAAAAAATGTGTGTGAGGTGCCCTTGATTAGAGGCCTTTTTAGAGTTCTATACCCAAAGGGTAATAAAAACGGACCCTATTCTAAGACTCCACGGTCCGTCTGTCTGTCTGTCAATAGGCTGTATCTCATGAACCGTGATAGCTAGACAGCATATTCATTCACTTTAAAAATAAATAATTAAATTAAAATGAAATAATTATTTATATACAGCAAACGTGGTTTTATTTTGCCGTTTTATGCTATATTCTAATGTTGTATAGGTGTGGAACCCTTCGTGCGGGAGTCCGACTCGCACTTGGCCGTTTATTTATTTATTTTGCCCGTGCCAAGCCGGGGCCGGTCGCTAGTTAGGTAATATAGTCAAAGTATTAAGTATCACACACAACATGGTTGACTAATAACCAGTTATGCTACAAAAATAACACTGGCAAACACTGGTAATATAGAATAGAATAGAGTAGAATTGATTAATTTGGCGTTAAAAAAGTTTGTACATGAAATTTTAATCTAAATATAACATACAACAGTAATATCGTATGGGTATTTTACGAGACATGCTTTAGGAAGTAAATAATAAATAATCATGTAATATTGTCAATACTGAAAGTTTCAAATGCTGGCAATGCATGAATGGATAACAAGGAAGCATAATAATAATGATTCAGACTGATTTACACACATATATTCCCCTTGCAAACAATATTATGTTTCCTGTTCCGTTTTGTCTAAATATAGTTTACCTTTATTCGGACTTTGAGGATTTTCGGACACATAAAATATCCTTTGGGAGCGTAGGTTCGGATCCTACCGGCTGCGCCATGTTAAAGATGTGGTGTTAAAATAAACTAAATGAGACTTCTGTCTTAACCATACTTTGTCAATTTCTTCATATTTTTAACCGAATTCAAAAAAGGAGAGGTTCTATGTTCCAATGTTTGTTTTTTTTATGTATGTTCGCCGATTACTCAGTCAATTGTGGACCGATTTTCAAATTCTTTTTTTATTCGAAAGGGTACTCTTCTGAGGTGGTCCCACTGTCACCAAGTCAAGATCTGATGATGCGATCCTAGGAAATCGAGGGCAAACCTCAAATTTTATAGGTACACCTATGGCGATTTTGGCATTTTTAACATTGAAATTTAACATTGGCGATTTTAGCATTGAAATAAGCATTTACATTCAGAAAGTATCATTTGGTAAACTGGACCTGATGAAGAAGACCGTAGATGACCAATGGAACTCGTCAAAGCTAAGTAGTGCGCGCTCATCTATAAACGATCATGAAAATTAATATACCTAGATAAGCGACTAAAGAAGGAGCTTTAAGTTAATGATTCTTTCGAACTGATCTGATGCTGAAGCGGAAGGTAGGCAACGGAACTCTGTTATAAAACAACGAACCTAAGCCGTGTTTGGGCTTAATGGAATCGTTGTGAGCTGTTCTGTCGCTACGAATCACTAAAAAAACGGAAAATGAAACCGACTACAAACCCTTGAAAATATTTTTCTAGGTACCTACTAGCTCGAAGTCGGTGAGATAGACGACTATTGTTCCATTCTTGCTGGCTCGTGCAAAGGCTACAAGAGACACTAAGACATCGAGCTAGTAGGTACCTAGAAAAATATTTTCAGGGGTTTTGTAGTCGGTTCCATTTCCGTATTTTTTTTATTTTTTGGAGTCGGTTTTACTTTTTTGTAAAAAAAAAATCTCATAAGAGATGTTGGGGCGAGCACCAGAATAGTTTCTTATATTTTTCTGCTAATACTATGGTATAATAATGTATAGCCGCAAGCGGGAGTTGTTAGAGTTATTACGTTATGTATTCATACCTTCATCAACGTAAGAGTCCCATGGCGCTTGTGATTGGGCGAGACGAATCGCGATGTCTTGCAGCAAGAAACTGGCAGGTTTGTATGGTTTTATTTCATAGTCCCATCCACCTTTCTCGTTCCGCTCTGCTTTCTCACAAAACACGTACACACTCCTGGAAAAGGAATTAAAATATGAATTTATTATATTTGCAATCAAAAAGAATATATATATACGGGGACCCTTTGCCCCGCAGTGGGAGCACTTACAGGCTAATATATATATATAATATATATTATATATATATATATAATTATATATATATAAATTATATTAAGTGGGAATGCGTCTGCGTGAAATTACTTTTCTTTTTCATGCTCATAAACTTCGTATTTATGCTGGATCTACGGCGACATAAATGACTTCTTATGCTCTAGTGCATAAAGTGAAATCTTCGGCTAAGACCAAGGCAATCAGATGTAAACAGCCACCAGCAAATAATTTTCTACACATCTTTTTAATAATTTTTATTTTATAAAAAAAAATATAACAAAAAATTTAACCGGCTACAAAAACCATGAAAATATTTTTCTACTATTCTGAAGTCGGTCCGTGCCTCACGAGCCAGCAGGAGTGGATCCTATAGTCATCTACCTCACCTACGCACTATATGTTGGGCTTCAATCACTCGCTGCTGGCTCGTGCTGAGGCTCGGACCGACTTCAGACTGGTAGAAAAATTATTTTCATGGTTTTTTTTTGTAGTCGGTTAAATTTTTTGTTAAAAAAATAAATTTTCCACGCTTTTTAGTGTTAATAATCTAAGATACAATAGTTTAATATCAACTGCTCGTCACCTTTTACGAAAGATTGCTTTTTTCCGATGCAGAGACGTTCATTATTGAGGAGTCCTGGTGCTTCACAACCCTT
>NC_133475.1:14923561-14995438 GCF_025370935.1 Choristoneura fumiferana | reverse complement strand
GATAGCCCTCATTGCAGATCTTAAATAGTAATAAAATAAATGTGAAAATCATTTATCGAAATATCGACACGGGAATGTCATTTTTCATACAAAAAGTATAAACTGTTGAAATAGTTGCAATAACCCCATGTACCCGAAAAGTTGAGGTTAATGTAACTTTATCAATAAAATATTAATTGGAAGACCTACAGTTCAAATAAATATACCAAAAGCACTTAAGTTTTATCTTTTCTTTAGGAAGAACTTGTGTTTTTCCAGAAAACGGCTTGTAATTTTTTTTTTACATAAAAATAAACACGACACTGCAAAGCGTTGCTTAAAAATGGCGGCTGATAAAATTTGTTCTGTCGGTACAACAGTGAGCGATCTAGGAACGCCATTGGTGTTTTATATTATAAAGCAATGATTTTTACTACGCTCCAACCGATGGCTCTTTTTACAAAAACCATTACGTTGAGAGAAACTTCAATTAGTTACTTTAGCCTCATAGTTGCTTTAGCCCCGGGTGACCTTACGCAATAATTTCATGAAATTATAAATATTTTAGTCATTAATTGAATAATTAATTATTTTCTAGGAGCCACGCAAAGAGAATAAAGAAAAAGTTAAGAAGAGCAAAAAGAAGAAAAAGAAAAGAAGTAGAAGTTCCGATTCAAGTGATTAGGTTAGTTTTAACAATAATAATAAATATTTTTCTCTCACTACTGTGGTATCATCATTCATCTTTTTACCCTAAAATAAATAAGATACCTACTAAAAAGTAATGGGTTATTATTACCAAACAAAAATAAACAAGTTTAACAAGAATCCTGCAAATAAATTGTTAAAAAGTTATGCAGAATATTTTAATCTAGAGTATTACCAGAATATACAGACATATTATATATTCGAAATTTGGTATAGATACTCATTAGTGAAATTTGATAAATATGACTAGAATAAATTATTTTTATTCTGGGGAAGACATTGATATTTAAAACCATCCCATCTACAGGCTATGGGTTCAGATGCTTTAAGTTCTATTGAGAACATTTTTGATCCCATACAATACTTTGGCTTGACTATAAGCTATTATTCCATCAGAGTTGCAATAAGCTTTTTCGTCGTTGCGTGTTTTTGTAACATATTTAATAGGAGCCAATGTTGCATATGACAATACATCTCCTCCCCTCGCTTTGAGTATGGCGTGAGCAGCACAAGTGTCCCATTGGAATGTTGTCCCCTTCGTTACAAAGTATCCAGCAACTTCTCCTGAAAATTGAAATTATACTTGATTGGATAGGTATTTAACTAAATATAAAAAAAAACAATGTCAATAAATATTGAAATTCCCCCATTAAACTATCCAAACATATACATTTCTGTATTGAAATACACTAGTTTAGTTTGTATTTACAATGATAGATAAGTAAATTGTTTAAAATCCTTGAATGTACCAAATCTGCCAGCTGAAGTTTGTTTACATTAGTTAATTACCTAAACATTTCAAGTCTACAAGTCTACAGTGGCAAAAAAAAATTCCAAACATATTATTATGAGTCTACATTTTACCCCAGCGAAGCCGGGTTTTCATCTAGTATTATATATACATGCCATATAATAATATAACTGGTAGATTATTGTTAGCCAGGTTGTCGTCTCTCCTGTTGCAAAGTATGGTAATCCCACATAAGTGTTTTGAAACTCATCTAATGTACCCTATACTTTACAAATTATAATTTGTGGCAAGTAGACAAAACCTGCATTGTTATATAATTGCAATATACATCTAATTTTAGACAAAAAAATCTAAAAAGGTTGCCTTCAATTTTGCATGGGCACATACATAATCAAGCATGCAAAGGGTTAATATATTTGTACATACCCAAGCAACTTTCAAAAGTTTATGTCCACAGCCACGTGCTGGCTTCACCTCCCATCCGTTTGATTTGTAACTTTCAACAAGTTCTGGATCTTCAGCCCCGCTGACAAGGATGGTGTTATCATTCTGAGTTTTTGGTATTTCACATCCTCCCACTCGCCTGTAGTTACTGTAGCATATACCCCATAATATACGCCCATTACCACTGTAAACATGGAATGGGACATAAATAAATTAATAAAGTGACCTTTAGTTGATCTTTACAGAAACAAAGATGGAATATATCAAAAAGTTTGATTAGACCCATAAAAAAAAAAGTTTATACTACAAAAAATTATTTTCATGTAAGTAAATTAATTATTGGTCAGATTGTTAAAAAAAAATTGAAAACATTATTATAAGGATGAACTAAAATAATTTAAAACGATAGTAACTAAATTATTTTAGTTCATTGATATGGACAAAGTAACTGATAATAAATTATTATAGGCAAAAAATGAAACACATACTTATTGTAGAAGGTTGGTTCACAACCCCCATGACTGGTTCTCCAGTAGCTTTTACAAATGCCCCTATCAATACAGTAACGCAAGACAATCCTGATCCATCAGGATTGTCTTTGTTTTTCACACCAGCTATAAATTCAGCAGTAGCATCTGAAAAAGAAGAATAAAGTTGCATAAATCTGTTCTCAATTTAGTTCCTTTTTTCAATAAGTACAGACTTCCCTTTGATAGTGAAATACATTCACAAACTTACCCATTATGTCAATCATAAACCTATTGTAACTCAAAAGTTTAACAAGGTTTCAGTTCCTACATACCTATAGGATCAATCCAAACAGCTAATGAAGCATCATTTATGGGTGGCAAATCATAAGCTAAATCACCAACAAGTTTCGGATTCAAGTCGCAATGAGAGCCTTTAGCTAATTTAAGTGCTTGCTCCTTGGGAACCACCTGGCTTAACAAGAGGGCAGTTTTGTCTACTTGCGTTTCTAATCTAATGGTGTGCCCATTGATTTCTCCACATTCTTCGCCCCAAACATTATTTCTGAGTTCTCTGCAATGGCGACTGATTTCTACTTTGGCTGCTTCTTGAGCTAAAACATCAGCTATCGTTTTGAAATCATGTTCGAAGCGGCTGTTGGCTTCGTCTCCAGATTTTTCAGTGACCACTAGATTACCATCACTTAAACTCTCAGCACATGCACGAGCGACGCAGGCCGCCCGCTCCGATGCGTAAATTAGAGCTTCCAAAACGTTTGCCATTTTAGTAATATTCGCCAACTTCGAATTAATTTGTATTGATTGAATTCTAAAAATAATTAAGTTAACTACTGGCACTTTGCTTACGCACGCGCACTCACTCTTTATTTATTTAGGTTCTATGTTTGTTTGTTTTCATTTTCATTTTGTTTGGGTGACACTATTTACCGGACGTACAATACCGACATGATATTTTGTGACACGCACGCCCATAGAAACTTGTCAGTTTGACAACAGTTTGTATGGGTGTGTACACGAACGAAATATCGGGTCGGTATTATCCGTGCCGGTAAATAGTGTCATGCACGTCATACACGAATCGAAGTGTCAATGTCAGGTCAGGGAAAGAATATAAACAAACAAAAAAAAATACATACAATCACATTAACTTATTACGTGTGCACTGCACTCTATCGTGCGGTTCCTCTCGCTCTTGTATTAAACAGTATAAATAAGTGTCAGAGGACCGTACGACACGAACTTCGAGTTTCGAGTTTCGTAGTAGCCCTGCAGTGACCCGGTGCTCATACTTTCCCGACCTGATAAATACCGGCATGATAATCGAAATGCCAATCGCCATGTCGGTATTTTATTTATCATCGCGGTACGATTAGAATACAATCTATGGGCACCGGGCTGATATTTCGTGACATGAGTTTCAATGAGGGCTATCGTTTTTTGTCTCACTAGATGGCGCACTGTTGCGTGAGGTTTTTAAGTATGGCTTTCAGTCTGTTATTATTATTACGGGCGTGAAAACAAAGTTTAGATTAAAATCATATTTAATACACCTTAAAACCGTACCATAAAATATCGAGCATGCCACAGTGTTGCATAGTCCCCGTTTTGTTCGGAAAAAAGGGAGGACAAAGGTTTCCAAAAGACAAAACTGTCTCAAAACACAGACATTCATTGCCCTGGAACGCATTTTGGCTTAGGTAATTAATTTCAGATATTGCAAAATATTCACAAAATTATTCTAATTATAAATAAACCCGCGTAGCTCACCCAAAAACTATGAGATTCGACATTTCGGTCGGAGACCTCACGCTACACTAGCGCCTCTAGCGGCGAATTCATACGCGATAGCCCTCATTGGGTACATTTACACGTGTACACGAAAAACGGGTCTGGAAGCTATTATGTAGGAAATTCGAAAATCGAAGTTTGTATCGTACCGTTCCTCTCAGTCTCGTACAAAATAATTTAGCGTAAGCGGGACGGCAAGATACAAAGCTCGATTTTCGAATTTTGCAGTAGCCTAAAATCCGGAACGGCAGTGATATGTCCATGAATAGCTACATTTGGTCCATTTTGATTTTATAGAAATAGAAATAGAAATCATTTATTCGTGACAAAGTAACTATTAGCATAACAAAAAGATAAAAGATTAAGATTAGAGATAAAGATTTTGATGTCAGTTAACAATAAGTAGGTATTGTAGCATTTTTGTTTATTCTTATTCGACTGGAATAAGAATAAAAAATAATGAAAAATAATGTAGGTATATTTTATTAAAAATTTAAAACACCCCGATATAAAAAACTCCAGCAAAAATAAAAAAAAACGCCCGATTTTTTTTTTATTTTTTACTTTTTAGTCTTTTGGCGGTGTTTTTTTGTCGGCGTTTTTTTCAGGCATTTTTTATTTTTGCTGGCGTTTTTGGTGTCAGGGTTTTTAAATTTTAAACTTTTATTTCTAGTTTTTAAACTTGTATATTTTTTTAAAGTGTACTGGTGTGTTGGATATCCTGGCTGCAGAATCAGCTCATCGTGTCGCCACCATTGCATTGTATGTAGAATCAAATACTGATCGAAACGAATCCAAACACGATATATCTACTATGGTTTTATCAAGAGTGTATACCTACTAGTGTTCTGGATATCCTGGCTGCAGCATCAGGCCGCGAATTCCATAAACTTGCATAAGTAGTTATATAGCAGACATGGGTGTTTCAAATTTTAGGTCCCAAATATGTTTGAAAGTAAAGTACCCATTATACGTCTAAGATTCCTACCGCAGCGAACAAAAGAGCTGATGATCATGAAATGGCTGAACCGATTTTGATAAAACATGTCTAAAAACCATCGCTAGAAAACCTGCTTTCAAATAAAAAAACCGCATTCAAATCGGTCCACTCGTTTAAGAGCTACGGTGCCACAGACAGACACACAGACATACATACACACAGACACACATAGCGGTCAAACTTATAACACCCCTCTTTTTGCGTCAGGGGTTAAAAAAAAAAAAAAAAATGGATTTTCTTTCTATTGGAAAGCGTCATCTGTTGTCGAATAGCAGTATATACGTATGTAGACGATTGGCAAATCCTTAGCACCATCTAGTACCATAGCACCAAGTTGGGAGACATCACTATTTACAGCAACTACAAAAATAGTAACGTGATTGCCTTGTCTCGGCGCAAAGGTATCCACTTTGCCACAGAACACAGATAGTTACTTTGCCTACACTACTCAGCCGATTATCATACAGATACAGCAGATAATTAGTTTTTGGGGAAAATCAGAATAAAAAAGTTATGCAAACTGTAGGTACTTGCCTATTGACCTACAATGTGACATGTGATGTGATCTAATGTGTGTGAGGCACCAAATAAAAAGCCCTGTTGTAAGAATCATAAATACTTGTAGGTACCTACACTTATTTGTTGTAGTTTTAATACGTTATAGGTAGATGACTAGAAAACCTAGATAGGTACAGTCAAGGGCAAAGATATCGACACGGCCAAAGTTGCAAAAATATGTATACACGGTCTTAATGTTATGTGCATAAAGTCGTGTATACATATTTTTGTAACTTTGGCCGTGTCGATATCTTTGCCCTTGACTGTACAAGAACTTTTTGGTTTTAAAATTGCTTATCTTCATCATCATCATCCCAGTATTCCCAGCCAATATAATATATGTCACGCTGCTGGGCACAGGCATCTTCTCAGAATGAGAGGGCTTGGGCCGTAGTTCCCACGCGGGCCCAGTGCACATTGGGAACTTCACACACACCATTAAATTTCTTCGACAGTGTGTGCAGTTTTCCTCACGACGTTTTCCTTCACCGTAAAGCTCACAATAAATTTCAAATGTATTCGCACATGAATTTCGAAAAACTTGCGAGGTGCTGTGAGCCCAGTTTTGAACCCACGATCCTCTGCTTCAGTGATTCCCAAAGTGGTCCAGGTGGACCCCCAGGGGTCCACGGGAGACTTGCTGGGGGTCTACGTAGGCGTGAACAAAAAATGGGGGTCCATAAGATGTTAATGGGGGTCCACGAAAATTTATCTGCTTTTGATAGTAAAGAGCAAAAATGTAAGCATAGTTTTTATAAGGGCCTACCTACATTGTTTTAAGTACCTAACTAAGCAGATAATATTTTAATAAGGCAAGCGACTGTTACTTGTCCAAACTTGCGTATTCGATATTACGTAAAATTTCGTGTACATGTACAGACTTGCAAAGCGCTATCCGCCCGACAATGCTTAATGCTTGTTCAGACATAGCGACACAATTATTTTTTTTGGCGACTTTAAGAATGTGGTAGAAATGTAGCAGCAGGGGGTCCACCGAAACCAGTAAAATTTTGAAAGTGGTCCACGAGAAAAATAAGTTTGGGAACTAGTGCTGCTTGATAAGTCAAATCATTAGGCCATCACGGCTTCTAAAATAACTTGATATTCTCAATATTATATATTATGTCTATAACACGAAAGTCTGAATTCTTTATGCACGAGTCCGACTCACACTTGGCCAGTTTTCCTTTTTTATGTCAGCGCGTGCAGCATTGCAGAGCTTGCTACGTACCTAACCAACGCACTATGCGGCTTAACTGCGCGGTTTAGCGCGCCGTCTCTTTCTCAAACGTTACTTTGAGGAGGGAGGGAGTGCTAAAACCGCGCGGTTCGCCGCATAGTGCGTGTAGCCTAAACCTGACAGCGACACGCAGAGGTCAGCACGCGCGGGGCGTGATCTCGTTTAGCGATACTTCGGACCTTGATCCTATATAAATCTCTCGATAAGCGACACTTCGTGCACTTTTTCAATTAAGCACGTTTCTCTTACACAATAAGTATCAATGACTTTTTATAGGTGCTTCGTCCTTGGCGTAGCGAATCGCAACACGCTGTAGAATAGGTTAGAAATAATAGTAATGACCTTAGTGGAAATGTCATCGTAAGAGTTTCCGTTCGGGGGGGCTACTACGAAATTCGAAAATCGAAGTTCGTATCGTCCGTCCCTCTCACTCTCGTATTAAATAATACCTATAAGCGTCAGCAGGACGGCAAGAAACGAAGTTCGAATTTTGCACTTCGTACTAAGTGGCCTGGTGGTTTAATTTGGGTATAACCTATCGCTTCTCAAGCAGAGGATCGTGGGTTCAAACCCCAGCCCGCACCTCTGAGTTTTTCGAAATTCATGTGCGAAATTACATTTGAAATTTACCACGAGCTTTACGATGAAGGACATCGTGAGGAAACCTGCACACACCTGTGAAGTAATTCAATGGTATGTGTGAAGTTCCCAATCAGCACTGGGTCCACGTGGCGTGTACGGCCCAAGCCCTCTCATTCTGAGAGGAGGCCTGTGCCCAGCAGTGGGACGTCAATAGGCTGGAATGATGATGATGACTAAGTACATATTATAGGGCCAGCATCGATGACGCCATTTTTTGGTCCTTTTGCTATACCTAATGGGCACACCTTTTTGTGTTGTCATGGGTACCTATTTAAGGCTATTAGGTAGTAAATTACGAAATTCACTAAGGAAATGTACCTACCTATCTAATCCTTATGTGAACCACTGTCTCTGTATTAAATAACCGAATATTAGATCAAATTAACTTATACTCCGTTTAATTTAAGGTTTGAATTAACGGTCAAATTGTAACACACGTTTCTCGATATTTCGAACACAAATGTACTAAAAATACCTACATGTACATTTTTTAGCTTTATTTATTATGTTTATACATAGTATAGAAGTTCACACAATTTTGTTTCATTAAAAAAATTTTGCAAATTTTACCGTTAAGAGTCAAATGTTACAATAAATGGAGTATAGCGAAGGATCAACTGAGTTGGGAAAAACGCTATTAAAAATCAGTGAGCAAAATCGCATTTTACTCACTCTGTGAGACAAACTTTTTTTTTTAATTCTAGACTGCTGGGTCTATACTATACTCACTGAATTACAAATATTTGAACTTCACTTTGATCTGCAGGGCTATTACTAAACTCGAAACTCGAAGTTCGTGTCGTGCGGTCCCTCTGACACTTATACTATTTAATACGAGAGCGAGAGGGAAGGTACGATACGAACTTTGAGTTTCGAGTTTCGTAGTAGCCCGGCTGGCACTTTCACTTCAACACGAAAAAAGCGAGAGATAGGATCAAATGTGTTGTAATCAACTTACAATTAACTCAAAATTATAGTAAGTATTAAACATATATTACTCTTTTAAAAAAGTACTTATGCAACCTCGTTGCACGAAAGCCGCTACTCTTGTTTTTTTTTTTAAAAGCGTTCCGTATACCTACTGCCTACCGCGCCTACCTCATATAATTGGAATAAATAGTTGTCAAATTGAATGAATTTGCAACTAAATCTATTTATGTTTATTTAATATAAATCCTAATAAAATCATATTTAAGATTTAATATTAATTAATAACATTTATAATAAACTATTACGTTTATTGTTCAACCTTTTTAATGACCCAAAGATGAGGATTTTTATTTTTGCAGTATTAAAAAAATATGACATGTAGACCGGGAGATGGTGACACAAAATATTGGTCATTTGTTCCAGAATGGCGGTTCTTCAGGCAGGGGTCTAATTACGGAATGGCAAAAAAGGAAATGATGATCATAGCGCTGGTACCGGCGGCCCAATCGCGTGGGTGTTAATCGAACGTGTCAGATAAATAACGAGTGTCGAACGATTTGTTCCACAAAAATGCTTGTATTTTCCGATAGTCGATAAAAAAAGAAGTAGGCGGTAGCGTAATGCCATACTTCTCCGGTGTGACTTACAGCCCGCCATACCGACGCGAATACATTAATTAAAAACAAACTATTCAACCATTTGTACCAGGCTGATTTTTGCGCAGCTAATCATCGTCAAGTAGCCATTCACGAAATACACCAAGCCATACTTTTCTGACGGTTCCAAATGGCCGCCAAACTGCCGTAAAGGAGTAATTTTTTTTCGCAAAACGATTTGTACCAGTACGTATTGCATTTGGATTTTTGTAAAGTATTTGATAAAATGGGTAAGTGTATGTGATTTTACTCTAACTTATGTTCTTGCTGCTGAGGTGAAACGTTGTATGTGTCACACAAGAACAAAGTTTTTTTGCATCTCGTCAAATCTCGTGTGTTTGAATCCCTCACTGCTCTAAGGATTCTAACCTAGAATAACTCACTACGCTCGTGACACAATTATAGAATCCTTCGCTTGCTCGGGATTCAAATTCAACACTCGCACCAAAAAACAACTTTGCTCTCTTGTTGCACAAATAACTACTTATTTCACTTCTCATGCTCGTAAAGTTGGATCTTGGCGACATAAAATTACTTTTTATGCTCTAGTGCATAAAATAAAATTCTCGTCTAAGACCAAAGTGTCAACAGCGACAAACAAAAAAGTTTGTTACTTTATGTAAAACTAAAAATCAATCATTTCAATCAAAATAAATCAATCATCATCATCATCCCAGCCTATATACGTCCCACTGCTAGGCACAGGCCTCCTCTCAGAGCAAGAGGGCTTGGGCCATAGTTCCTACGCGGGCCCAGTGCGGATTGGAAACTTCGCACGCACCATTGAATCGCTTCGCAGGTTTTTGCAGGTTTCCTCATGATGATTTCCTTCACCGCAAAGCTCGTGGTAAATTTCAAATGTAATTCCGCACATGAATTTCGAAAAACTCAGAGGTGCGAGCCAGGATTCGAACCCACGACCCTCTGCTTGAGTGGCAATTGGTCAAACCACTAGGCCCCCACGGCTTCGAAATAAATCAATAAAACTAAAAAAATATAATAATAGCAATGCATGAAAAATAAAAGGTACCTCGTAAGTGAACAATTTTTTCCACTGTTGCTATTTAATTTCCTCTCAATCGAAGTGAAAAGCAGAGTGTAAAACTCGAGCATTAAATCCATTTTCTCCTCGACGTGTCTATCCACCCTCACCGTATCGGCTCGGGTGTATATAAACGCCTCGGGTAAAATGGCTCGTTTTATGCTCATGTTGTACAATTACTATTTCACTTCTCATGCTCGTAAAGTTCGTGTTTACGCTGGATGTAGGCGACATAAAATGAGGTTTTATGCTCGAGTGCATAAGTAAAATCTTCGTCTAAGAAGAAGGTAATCAGGTGTCAACAGCCACGAAACGCTATTTCATTTCCTCGCAATCTAAGTGAAAAGCAGAGTGTAAAATTCGAGCATTAAACCCATTTTCCCCTCGACGTCTATCCTCCGTCGCCGTTTTTTTTTTTCATTCGACTGTATGGACAACGAGCAAGAGGGTCGCCTGATGGTAAGAAATCACCACCGCCCATAAACATCTGCAACACCAGGGGTATTGAAGATGCGTTGCCAACCTATAGAGGCCTAAGATGGGATACCTCAAGTGCCAGTAATTTCACTGGCTGTCTTACTCTCCACGCCGAAACACAACAGTGCAAGCACTGCTGCTTCACGGCAGGATTGGCGAGCAAGATGGTGGCAGCAATCCGGGCGAACCTTGCACAAGGTCCTACCACCTGCAAAACGGCTCAGGTAGCTATATGAACGTCTTGGGTAAAATGGCTCGTTTTATGCTCTCGTTGTTCAATCTACTATTAAGCCATGTGTGCACTTCGTGCTCTTAACTAGCGTGGCATTTTTATTTCTTTAAGTAGCTACCTAAGTATTAGTTCTGTGTTTAGACTTCTTCGAAATTAGAAATTTGAAGTTTATATTAATATAAACATACTGTCCCTCTTACTCTCCTATTAAATAACATTAACGTGAGCGGCACGAAATGAAGGTAGTATTTCCTATACAGTTCGTATAATATACCGACTAAGGCCTAAGCCTTTAGTGAAGTAAAGACGTAAAAATCTTCAAGTACCTATATTGGATCTTGCAGGAATGGAAATGGAAAAAGTAATCTTATCGCTCGTTTTTGCCATTTATTAAAATTACGTTACAACAAAATACGAAAAAGACGTACAAACAACGAGGCATTAACTTTTTATTTCACTTTCGAGTCAAAGTTTTAAAAGTTGAAGAAACATTCTTTTAAGGATCAACTTTTTTGCGTTTCGAGATTTATATAATTACCTACGCAAATAAGTTTGACTGAAGCTTCGACAAAGTGTAGTAACTTTTAGGTATTTATATCTACTCTCTTCCTTTCTCAAAGGAAAAAACTAGGTAGGTACTTTACTTATTATATTATTCCAGATTAACATAGGTTTATTTATGGCGTTGCACAGATCCTGCGGATTAGATTTATTTAAATATTACCTAACAAAAAATAAACCTTTTCACCCAATTCTGTTACTATGCAAATATGAAACACATTGAAAGCGCTGTTTGCTGCACGCCCGCCTTATCACTTGACTTGCATAATGCATTGAATGAAAGGTGCTTGCTTACCTAATTTTTGAACGAGTTTTTGCATTATCTGACTTTGAAAGTAAATATTTCGCCACCTTTTGTGGTAGCATTTTGTAGCGGAGGTGTCTGGTGTTCCATGACAGGATATAGGGCGGCCTTAAACTTTTATTAAAATTTTGAGCCCACAAAGACAAATTAACTGTTAGTATCTGTGTGGTATAATTTTACAGTTACGTAACTAGTGTTAATAGGTATACCACACCTCAAGCTGTCTTTACTTCTACCATATTACTTGCCGACTTACTAAAACAATAAGAAGTAGGATTTATTTGGATATTATTTAGAAAAATATTCAAGTTGAAGTGGCAATAGGTGGGCCATATCGCTACCGTTGCGGGAGAAAAGTTCTCGAGTGGCGACCACGAACTAGAAGACAAAGCGTTGGCAGGCCTCTCACTGGATGGATTGACGACATCGTGAGAATTGCGGGCAACCGGTGGATGCAAGTGGCGAGTTGTCGAGTTGTCTTTCACTGTGGCGTTCTAAGGGGGAGACCTTTGTTCAGCAGTGGACGTCTTGTCTTCCTGCTGATGGTGACGATAATGATGTACATTTAAAAACAAATGACCATTAGTAGAAGAATTCACGTAGTCTGATCTACGAATTCCAAAATTAAATTACTGTACTTAATATTTTTAATGTTTAAGTACCTAAAAATATGCATCAGAAATAATACACTCCTTTTTTCGGGACACTCATAATCACTTTCACACATTCATTGTCCTCTACCAGTACGGGCTCGATGATAAAAAAAAACTATCTTAATTTATCATTAATCATTATCAATTACAAAGTCTTCCACGTTTTTATATAAACGAATTACCAATAACGAGTATCATATTGGTTACTAGCCTGTTGCCTGCGACCCCGTCTGCGTAGAATTCGTTTATTGCTATCCCCCGGGAAGTTTGCAATTTTCACCGGGATAAAAACTATCTTATGTCCTTCCCGGGGACTCAAACTATTAGTATACCGAATTTCATCTAAATCGGTTAAGCGGTTTAGATGTGATGAGGTAACAAACAAACTAAAAGCAAATAGACTTACAAACTATCGCATGTATAATATTAGTGTAGATAACCTAGGTGTTTTTCATTACCTATTGTGCAATGCACCACTCACCTGCAAAATACTGATTAATTCGCTAAAGCACATTCATTCACTTAACAAGACAGTATCGTATGACAATGACCTTCGTGTGGTCTCGAGATTCGAGATGAGAATTTAGATTATAACCTCCAGGACAATTACATAAATTGGTGAAGTTTGTATTCTGGTCACATCACTAATGATGTCACTTACATTTACCTAACTTTAGTGCAACTGTAGGTACAAGTTTAGTACAAGGGTAATAAAAATCAAAACAAATGTAGGTCTGTAGGTATGTCTGTATGTGGTAGGAATGAAATGAAGTTGTAACAAAACCGAGAACATTGTAACACAACAAAGGGAAGAGGCCATTTGATAAAGTTTTATTAAAGCAGGATAGGTAGGTAAATAAATATTTTTTTTTTACATCTGCATAGTTTGACATAACAACACACAGTTTGAAATACAGACATTGGTTTTAGACTAAAATACTACGAGTATGAACTAACTAAGCTAATTTACTTTAAAATGAGTGTAGTTCATAAAATTGATATGGAGCTTCGCATAGTAACGCCTGAATCTAATCTGATAATACCCATATAAAGGGTAGGTAAACTAAATAAACAGAGTACCTAATGTTAAATAATAGAGAATAAAAATGAAAAGCATAGCTTAGCTTAAGTGCCCAATCTAGCCTAACTATCCAAAAGCTGATACTTATCCTGTTGCAATTGGAAACTAAGCACTTTGTCATCTCCGTTTTTAGGGTTCCGGAGCCAAAATGGCAAAAACGGTACCCTTATAGTTTCGCCATGTCTGTCTGTCTGTCCGTCCGCGGCTTTTCTCGTGGACTATCAATGCTAGAAAGCTGTAATTTTGCACAAATATATATATGTAAACTATGCCGACAAAATGGTACATTCAAAATAAAATAAAAAATTTTTTTAGGGCACCTCCCATAGACGTAATGTGGGGGTGATTTTTTTCTCATCCCATCTTGTAGTATAGGGTATCATTGGATAGGTCTCTTAAAACCATTATGGGATTGCTAAAACGATTTTTCGATTCAGTGATAAGTTTGCAAAATATTCAACTTTAAAGTGCAAATTTTCATTAAAATCGTCTCCCCCCCTCTAAAATCTAAACCGGAGGGTGGAAAAATTTGAAAAATTCAGGATGGTAGTAAGTATATCAAACTTACAAGGAAAACTATAATGGTTAAGTTTTCTTGAGAATTATATGTAGTTTAAGAGTAAATAGCAGCCTAAGGTATAATATATACCTAAACTTGGAATATTCCGTACAAAATACGAAATCCTTAGAAAAATATTACTTAATTTTTTCGTAATGGCTACGGAACCCTATTTCGGGCGTGTCCGACACGCTCTTGGCCGGTTTTTTTTTGTCTTTACTAAGTACCTATTTGAAATGACTTATGAGTCAGTTCTCATAGTAAGACAGCCGGCCTAGGCCCCAATCGTAGCCAATGTCGATGTAATCAGTGCTAGGTGCAGTGACGTAACTTATTAAATAATCGACAATGCTGTTTGTATTATACACGTTAATTAGTGTGGGTAAGAAGTCTTTCAGACATTTTGTGTTTGAAAAATTGACCAAGTGATGAGTCGGATTCGTGCATGAAGAGTTCCGAAATACTCTTACGTATAGATACAGTGTCCCACGGCTTGCCACATGGAAAAAAAGAATCTTAAATATTGGAGATAAACAACTGGGACCATAATGAAAAAAGGGTTAAGTCTGCAGAAATTACACAGCTATTTTCTATTTTATGTGTAAAGGGGTTTTAGTCGAAATCAACTGTTCAACTTCTGCAGAATTAACCCCTTTTTCACTAGGGCCCTGGCCCTGGGGCTGTACTGAAAGAAGACGTCATTTTGATTTTAAAAACAATTTAAACTGCATTCAAAGAAATTTGAATAATCCCTGTATTAACCGGTAATCGAACCCATCAAATAGTATAGCCGTTATAGCCGTGGAACACTCTGTATAACAAGATCGAGCAGAAAATACTAAAAAAGGTTTCTCGTATGGGAGTAGGGTAGGTACTGTATTTTTATTAAGTACTAGCTTTTGCCCGCGACTTCGTCCGCGTGGAATAGTAATTTTGGGAAGTATTTAATTTATTTAGGATACCTATTCTGCCAATAATAGTACATAGAAACTTCTACGGTTTACCGAAAATAACCTATTTTAATACATTGCTATAAATATAAACTATTTTTTTTGTTCTTCCATCCATCCATCCACCCGATGTTCTTTGATAAAACATAAATATTTTGCGGGTAGCTACAATTTAGCAATACGACGTGTATTCTACCCTGCCAACACAAAAGGACTAATTCTTCATAGTGAACTCTTGACACCTTACGTCCTTTATTGTAAGTTAGGAAGGTAGGATTATAATTAAGACGGCATTTTTACTAAGCATAGCTACACATATTTCCGATAAATATACTTATATGTAGTAATTTGTTTGGAATTCCTTAAGAACTTTCATCCCCATATTTTCAAGTACTTAAATAGGTTGAAATTTGAAAAGCGCTGGAGCAAATGTTTTTTAGGGTTTCGTACCTAAAAAGGAAAAAAATGGAACTCTTATAGGATTACTTTGCTATCCGTCCGTCCGTCTATCAAACCTCTAAGTTAAGGCAATCAAAAGCTACAGTCATTAAAAAGGTGTTTCCAAACCAATTGCCTTAACAGAAAAAGTTATAGGGTACTTCCGGCTGCCCTAGAAACTTGGAATTTTGCATAAAGGTAGCTCTTATTGCACAATTAATAAGAAAAATCTGAAAATCATAATTTTTTATGTCTGACTGTCTATGTGAATACGCCATCTAAAATGACCCCACATTGCGTACATTTTGCCTATGAGCTTAGAAGGCTCTACTAACACTGCATCATCCCCTCTGCTAACATCCCCTCGCAGGTAAAAATTTCAAAAACGCTTGAACATATATCTATTTATTTCTTATAAGTAGTCCAATGCCAAGTTTCATAAAGAACCATCGATTTATCTTCGACAATGACGATCTTCCATATAAAGTTTCATCCCTCACAGGAAGAGTTTTAAAGACGCGCGAACAAATATGTATTTATCTCTTAGCACGTGCCCAAATGCCAAATTTCATAAAGAACCGTCGAATTATCTTCGACAATGACGATCTTCCATATAAAGTTTCATCCCCTATTTCACCCCCTCACAGGAAGAATTTTTAAAAACGCGCGAAAAAATATCTATTTATCTCTTATCACGTACCCAAATGCCAAGTTTCATAAAGAACCATCGATTTATCTTAGACAATGACGATCTTCCATATAAACTTTCATCCCCTATTTCACCCCCTCACACAAAGAATTTTAAAAAACGTGCGAACAAATATCTATTTATCTCTTTTCATGTGCCGAAATGGCAAGTTTAATAAAGATTCATCGATTTATCTTCGATAATGACGACCTTCCACATAAACTTTCATCCCCTATTTCATCCCCTCACAGGTCGAATTTTCAAAAAACTCAAACAAATATAGACTTATTTCTTATTAAGTGCCTAAATGCCAAGTTTCATAGTTTTATCTTTGACAGCGACGAACTTCCACCATATAAACTATCATCCCCTATTTCAACCCCTTAAAGCCTCTTTTTCGCGATAAAAGGTAGCCTATGTTCTTTCCCAAGGTCTATTCTATCTCTGTACCAAATTTCATCAAAATCGGTTCAGCGGTTTAGGCGTGAAAGCGTAACAGACAGACAGACAGACAGACAGACAGACAGAGTTACTTTCGCATTTATAATATTACTAGCTTTTGCCCGCGACTTCGTCTGCGTAGATTTTTATATTTACACAATACTCGAAAAGAATAAAGTTATTTTCCCGCATTGGCCGTTTTCGTGGAATTTTCGAAAAATCCCTTCAAACTACGGCTAAACAATCAACTGAAATATCTGATCATGATCACCAAGTTTCACATCTATATTGCTCAAGAAATAACATTTTTATTCTTCGCTTACTATTTTCCTACATCGAGCGATCTCAAAGATTGCGTACAGTCTTTGGGATCGCAACCCAGCCTCGCGCTGGCTTGCCGTTTCAGCCGAAAGCGAAGCGGCCTGCCTGGCTAGAGCGCCAATGAGTCTCCCATCGCGGTCTTCCTCAGACTCCTGAGACCGTGCCACTGTGGTCTTAATGCGCTGCGAGACTTTCGCGAAAGTTTTCTTTTTTTTTCGGGAAGGCATGGTAACGCCTATAAAATGCGAGTCCCAATTCCGAAATCGTTTGAAATTTACTCCGCAAAAGAAAGAGAAAAATGTTTTTTTGAAGTACTTTAGTGACCATTATTAAGTGCTTAAAAGAGGCAATGCGTATGAATATGGATGCGGTATAATTTTTCAACATCAGCCGGAAGAGGTCCTTTGCTGGACAAAGGCCTACCCCTTAAAACGCCACAATAATAATAATACTCGTAATAAATCCATTTATTTCGGGCAACTTGCCCCATACAATAAATACCTTACAGACTAACATACATATAATCAATGTTATTACAATACAAATAAATTACAATGAACGACAACTCGCTACTTGCATCCACCGGTTTCCCGCAAGTCTCACGATGTCGTCATTCCACCTGGAGGGAGGCCTGCCAACGCTTCGTCTTCCGGTCGCCGCTCCTCGAGGACTTCTCCCCCAACGGATATCGGTTCTTCGAGCGATGTGGCCTGCCAATTGCCACTGCAACTTGCATATAATTTTTCGAGCTAAGTCAGTGACTTTAGTTCTTCGACGAATTCCGGATATAATTAAATTAGGAATAATTTATGTCATTTTTCTATTAAATTATACGCGTGTTGAATATTATGAGTGTTGATGTAACCACTACGTAACTATGTTAACTCGTTTGTTTCATAGTTCCCCATAAGATGGCACTGCGAAATGTGTGGCAATTAATTTATTGTCTTTTAATTTTGTTGTATTATTTAATCAATTACCTATTCAGTTAAATTTCTTGATATCCGTACCCCCTCTTCTAAACTTAGTCAATTTGGCAAAATCAGCGCCATCTGTTAGTGTAGCAGGGTACTCGATAGTCGTAAAACACTTGAAAATAATAATGCACCTCCTTCCTAAGTAGCGTCATAAGATACAGGTGCAAACTTAACTCAATCGAGAGTAGCGGCTACCAAAACCCCCTCTTTTAGGGGTAGTATTTTTAAAGTCTATAACCTGACCGGGAATTTTCTCGACAAATTAGTTTGTTTGAAGTTTGCATGAAAATCCGTTCAGCCGTTTTCACGGTGATGCGTGGTCAAATAAACAGATAAACAGACAAAAATTTTAAAAACTGTTGGAACGTGTTCTGTTATCGATTCTAAGTATCCCCATCCAACTTTTGTATAGATAGAAGATAGAGGTATACATTATGCAATTATACACGTTCGCGTGTTGATGTGTATGTTGATTTTACCATTACTTATACTTCTTTTTTTTAGCATTAGAAAGAAGGCAAGCGATCTTGATGTGTCTTTTTATTGAAAAAAACTTTTGAAAAATAAGTCACAGCAAATAGTAACAATTAGCAAGGATATAATGATCATTTACATGCTTTTGGTATCATAAGTAAAAGTAACTGTTTTTTTTTTAAACCTCTTTCAATAAAAAGACTCGTCAAGATTGTACTTAACCCTTTTTCAAATGCTAAAAAAACTAAGTACAACCCTCAGGTACAACCATATACGGTAGTACTATTAGTTTTTCTTTATATGTACGTAAACTCTTTTTTATTAGTTTACTCCATTACTTACTGTTTACCCAGCTCTCTAAAAGATGGCACTGGAATGTGTGGCAATTACTTTATTGTCGTTTAATTTTGATCGTATTGTTAAATCAATTAAATTTTTCAATTAAATTTGTTGATATCCGTACTCCTTCTTTTAAACTTAGTTAATTTGGCAAAATCCTTCCTCAGTTCGAGTCACAACGTTATTAATTTCAGCGCCATCTGTTAGTTTATCAGGGTACTTGATAGTCATAGCACGTATTTAAAAACTTGAAGGTAGAAACTTAACTCAATCGAATGTAGTAGCTACCTCCACTTTTAAGGGTTGAATTTTTATACCCTAAGGGTCAAATTTTTATAGCCTATAACCTGGCCGGGGATTTTCTCGTCGGATTAGTAAAGTTTGCGTAAAAATCCGTTCAGCCGTTCTCACGTGATGCGCGGTCAAATAAACGACAAACAGATAAACAGACAAACAGACAAAAATTCTAAAAACTATTGGAACGTGTTCTGTTATCGATTCTAAGTATCCCCAGCCAACTTTTTGTGGAATATCTTCCATGTACAGACTTTCGACCCTCTTCAGCTTTATTATATGTATAGATATATAGTATATATAGTATAGTATAATAGTATATAGTATATATAGTATATATAGTATGGAAGTATGGATTTGTTGTTATAACGGCCAATGTGTACTCCTGGAAATTTCCAAACCATTTTTCTACCACTTCTTCCACCTGTAATTTGGTCTATTTATGTAAATTCGGTGACAATATTATACAATAATCTAGTACTTATTGAAATCCCGATGGTTCAGCCAGAATGTCTGTGCAGGACTAAACTCTTCAACGGTTAATGGCATTGATTTGAAATATAGGAAGTACGGAAATGTAGTATGGTGACAATGAAAGTAGGTAGGTACAGACGCAAGGGTTACTCGATTTTTTTATTTTAAATATTTCATTTTAATATTTACGAGGCAAAATGCTTCAATTTTGCCCTCTGGCCCCAACATTGCCTGATTTGATTTAGAGTCGATAACTTAGCACCCGTATAGGTTTTTAAACTTTTATCCCCGTAATTATAATTGCCATGTAGACAAAAGTTGAGAAACCTATACGACTGCTAAGTTATCGACTCTAAATCAAATCAGGCAATGTTGGGGCTAGAAGGCAAAGTTGAAGCAGTTTGCGTACACACTAAAACATTAACATTTAAGTGCATATCTAACACTACCCTGCAGGGCTACTACGAAACTCGAAGTTCGAATCGTACCGTCCCTCTCGCTCTCGTATTAAATAGTATAAGTGTCAGAGGGACCGCACGACACAAACTTTGAGTTTCGAGTTTCGTAGTAGCCCTATAGGTATTTGACAACTCTTGAATTTGCCATATCCTTTGTAATATTATATAAAATATGGATACAGACAATGTTTATCGAAGAGAAAAATTAATTCAGTTGAATATTGAATTTATAACGATTTTTTGAAAAATCAATATATCTGTCTCTTTCTACAACGCTTTTCTTTATGCAGTCAGTATAGCGCTACATGCGTGTGACGTCACATGCAAGTAAGTCTTTCTCTGTTTAATCTTGAAATTTAAACTTTTATAATGACTCGGTTATATATAAAGATATATTAAAAATTGTTTTTCTGTCTTAAAAACAGTCAAATACCGTATTGAACAGAGGGGCTACTACAAAATTCGAAGTTATTATCGTACCGTCCCTTTCACTCGTTTTAAATAATGCAGGGTGTCTCTGCTCTGGCTTTAAATCCAGTGTTTGATTCTAGTGGCATAACTGAGCTACTTTTGTTCTGCTACTTTTAAAAACCGGCCAAGAGCGTGTCGGACACGCCCGAAATAGGGTTCCGTAGCCATTACGAAAAAAATAAGTGATGTTTTTCTAAGGATTTCGTATTTTGTACGGAATATTCCAAGTTTAGGTATATTTTATACCTAAGGCTGCTATTTACTCTTAAACTACTAATAATTCTCAAGAACACTTAAGCGTTATAGTTTTCCTTGTGAGTTTGATATACTTACTATCATCCTGAATTTTTTCAAATTTTTCTACCCACTGGTTTAGATTTTAGAGGAAGGGGGGGACGCCCGATTTTAACGAAAATTTGCACTTTAAAGTTGAACATTTTGCAAACAGATCACTGAACCGAAAAATCGCCTTAGCAACCCCCTAATGGTTTTAAAAGACCTATCCAACTATACCCCACTCTACAAGGTTGGATGAGCAACAAAAAATCACCCCCACTTTAAGTCTATGGGAGGTACCCTAAAAAAATTTTTTTTTGAATTTTTTATTGTTTCATTTTGTCGGCATAATTTACATATATATTCGTGCAAAATTACAGCTTTCTAGCATAGATAGTCCCTGAGCAAAGCCGCGGACGGACAGACACACAGACAGACATGGCGAAACTATAACCGTAGCCAAAATGGCAAAAACGGAACCCTAAAAATATGACCACTGTTAATTTCATTTTTTTCATACAAATTAGATGTAATTTTCAATGTAAGTATGCGATCACATCATCATCATCATCACCGGCCTATCTTAGTCCACTGCTGGACATAAGCCTCTCCTGCACGCCACTGAGCACGATCCTCGGCCAGTCTCATCCAGTTCTTGCCAGCTAACCTGCGAAGATCATCGCTCCACCTAGTCTGAGGGGAAGTATGCGATACAAGACTAAAACGGCACATTGAAAAATCTTAAGAGATGTCAAATAAATGTCAAAAATTATTTCAAGGCCCTCGTACCAAGAAGCAGCGATAGCACCGCCATTTCCGATACCCTGATTTAATAATTAAACTTTGATTTTTGAAAATGTTTCAAAACAAAAGTAGCTTAAGTATTAGTTGTGCGAATAGAATCAAAGCTTGAATTTAAGGCCCCATGGTCAGAGACAGGCAAGACACGAAGTTCGAATTTTGCACTTCGTAGTAAAGGGCCATAGGTCCTAGGTATACCTACTACGAAGTGCAAAATTTTATTTAATACGAGAGTGAGAGGGACGGGGGGACGGTGAGAGGGACTTCGATTTTGGAATTCCCTAGTAGCCCACAGTAGCTAGCGAGATAGTCAACGGATTCATATGAATTACATCGATTAGCCTTCTTTTTCTATACGACCCCGGAATCACCCTAATTAAACACTTTATTATCAAGAACTATTTACGTAGTAACTTGATAGTTTTTTTTACTGCATTTGCTCACGTATTTTGTCCATCAATATGGTTTTTTGTGCAATATAATACGATTTATTTTGACCACAATCTTCCGATCACTAGATTAACTAACGTTGAACAATTGAATTTGAATTTGAGCTAACAAATTTGATTTGATTTGTTAAATGTTACTCTGATATTTTTTTAGCGTTTATACTACCTAAGAAATGTAACATACAACCTACATACATAAATACACACTTCATACATACATATATATATATACTTCTTGTTTTTGCAATAGGAATAAGAAACTATCTTGACCTATCTTTTTATTCAAAGACACTTCTTCAAAATGAGTAACAGCAAGTAACAATTAGGTACCTAAATAGTTTTAATACATATACCTAGTGCTATCCAAGATGACGCGTAATTTGGTCAAAATTAGACATTAATGACATTGTAATAAGAACCACGGCACGCGTCATCGTGAATGACTCTACCTATAATTGATTAAGTAATTCAGGTGTTACTTTGCAGAACTCCATAGCTCTGAACTGGTTTCTCCACTAAAACCATGCACCTATACGCAACATCTGTGGGACACATATAGAAATAGGTATGTTATACAAGCAGAGACCGCCCTCCGCCTCTAACATCGAACAATATACAGTTTATAGTGTAATTTAATTAATAGACTAAAATTCAGACTTTGTTAACTTTCTAACAAAATTATAATTGCCAGCAATGTACAGTACCTACAGCAAAGTAAATTGACAAGTAAGTGTAAATGACAGCCGACAGATACTTTGATTATTACTCGTAAATTTACTTTGCTGTACATTGCTGGCTATTATAACTTTGTTAAAAGTTAACAAAGTCTGAATTTTAGTTTATTAATTAAATTAATGTCATGGTTAAGTTAGAGAAATACGTTACTTTACCCTCCCTTAAAAAAGTCTGGCTGCCGGTAACACACTGTATATTATATATCATACATAAAGGCCCAACTACTATAACGCAACATAGCGGCATCCAACATAATAAACTCCTTTTATACCCTATCCTGTGGGAAATTCGAAAAATTCCTTCGTATTGGATCTCCATGAGCCTCAAGAAATATGTCTGCTACGAGAAATATATCTGCTCGTAAATTAAAAGTCTCTAGCATCAGTATTTTCGACTGGGCAATTACGAGTCAGGATATTTTATTTCATAAGTATATGTAGATACGTAAATTATGTTTTTTGCTGTTTTTAGGGTTCCGTAGTCAACTACGAACCCTTGTAGTTTCGCCATGGCTGTCTGTCTGTCCGCGGCTAAGCTTAGAGACCGTTAGTACTAGAAAGCTGTAATTTAATTGGCATGAATATACATATCTGCTTTGTTCAGCAGTGGGCGTCTTCAGGCTGATGATGATGATGCATAATCAGACACGCCGACAGTGGTAAAATAAAAAAAAGTTTTTTAGGATACCTCCCATAGTTTTTATTTCTCGACTAACCCTATACTGTGGGGTCTCTTAAAACTATTGGGGGGGTTGCCATGAACGACATTTTTTCGATTTAGTGATCCGTTTGCGAAATATTCAACTTTATTAAAGTGCAAATTTTCAATAAAATCGAGCCCCCCCCCCTCTAGAATCTAAGCTGTTGGGTGGAAAACTTTAAAAAAGTTCAGGATGGTAGTAAGTATATTAAATTTACAAGGAAATTATAACGGCTAAGATTGCTTGAGAAATATTAGTAGTTTAAGAGTAAATAGCAGCCTAAGGTATACCTAAACTTTGAAGATTCCATACACAATACGAAATCCTTAGAAAAATATTACTTCATTTTTATGAACTACAATACCATATTAAATATAATGACCCGGATAACTCACGTCTTAAATCGAGTTCTCATGTTCAAAAACTACAGTACCCTTAGTGTAAGTTTTCGGTTACAAAATACGTCTCGATCGCGTTCGCGTTAAAATCTCAATTTGTATGGAAACATGAACGTCGGAAACGTTCCGCTAGAGGCACTGTTCGTGTTTCCATACAAATTTAGATTTTAACGCGAACGCGATCGATACGTATTTTGTAACCGAAAACTTACACTAAGGGTACGGAACCCAATCTTGGGCGTGTCCGAAACGATCTTGACAGATTTTTATTGAGTGAGATGATCGGACTATACCTACTAATATTTCCTGTTGCTATCGGCGCTGACCGTGACCGTGACTTCATCTCTGTATAAATGTAATAAAAAGCATGCACGTTTAAAATATCAGACAGGTTCGGTTCAGTCTGGCTCTAATGTAAGAAGTTGCTAATAGTAATAGTCTCTATCAATAGACACAATGGAAACACATTAAACGCTCGCTTATTGTGACAAAAAGTTTCGTGAATTGCAATAAGTAGGTACACCCACTTTCTATAGATTACCGTGACACCCATTGCATTCATTGCAGAGCCCTATATTTGTGTCAATATTTAAGTGACATGGTAACTCCGTGGTATCTACATGACGTTTCTCACTCTACGCTAAAATCTTATTTAGGGGTCCTGGGGACCATATGAAGATAGTCTAAATTGTTGTGACGTACTTTATGGATGGCCTTACATACATGGTATTATTTCCAGTCGATGTTTACCTAGATATTTTTTTCTTCTATATATACAGATACAGTCAACCTTTAAGTATATGGACAATATAAACAACAATAACAATAGCAATAGCAATTTGGAACTGATATCTTACCAAATCGTAAGTAATTGTACCTTAGTTATCATGCATTTATCATTCGGTCTAATTAAATGAAATTGTTAAATCGTTGTAGGTTTTGTTCTCAACGTTTACGATTCTGTAATTGTATTTGCGAAATAAATGAGTGGTTTCATTTCATTCATCACTTGCATTTCACGTATTGCGGTAGCTTGTCATTGCCTACAAATGGTAGGTAATTAATTGGAATTGTCTTTAATTGTTAAAAAAAACCGGCCAAGTACGAATCGGACTCGCACACAAGGTTCCGTACAAATTTGTGCTATAAGAGCTGTCATCATACAAAATTTCAAGTTTCTAGGACAACTTGAAGTACCTACCCTGATAGGTTATTCGGTTACTTGGCGAATAATTATTTATACCTACCTACACCATTTTTAGCCATTTGTTATTTTTTTACCTCAAAAGCAAAATTCCTTGTACCTAGCGATTCACCGAATCGCATTTCACCTCGATCCTATATTTAATTATAGCGTTGTGTCACAATCGTTTATTTTTTGCCACTATTAAATTTTAGTCGAATTCCACCTCGATCGTGTATCATAATGAACGCGTCAAATTAATTAGAGTCCCAAATAAACGTATCAAATTATTGTACGCATTACATTGCTGCTCGAAAATATTTCAAAAATTTATTACGCTCTGGTAGTTTATTTTAAATTAACAATTTGTTTTGATATCGGTTCGCAGCAGTCGGCTTGAGAGAGTAACAAACACACTAGTTACGTAACGTACCGTGAATAATGTTGGGGGGACCAGGGGCGCCATTGCCATCACGACCAGGACGCCAATGTTCTTAAAACTGCTACGGAATGTAGGCTTTACAAATATAACTGATGCAGTTGTAATTGCGAGACTTTTGCCTGTTATCTAAATTTTAAGTGGATATCTATGAATTATTTGCCATGACCGTGTCTGCATATTTATATCATGTGTTTTATAACATATTTTTGTTACCCAGAAAGGCCAGTTTAAGGGCATTTGTAATAACCGGACATAAAAAGTCGTGATCTCAGTCCGATTAACAATCAATAAAAACCATTAAAATAAAACGATCCGTTCACGGGTTCACTTTTTATTACGCTCGCTGCATTGCTCACTTCGATATGATCATATTACAAGTAAAGTATTATAAGTCAAGGTTTTTGAATGCAAATACCCGCATAGTCATAACATTCATAGAAGTAACGTATAAAGATTATTCCATCACTTTTTAAACAGGACAAATAACATATTAAATGTTATTATAACGGATAACTCACGTCTTAAACCGAGTTTAGCTGGACATGTGTGACGGAAGTTTCATGTTCAAAACGGCCAAATAACTAAAATGCCAAAAAATTTCAACATATAATAACTCTTTAGGATTCCATAGACAAGAAGCCCTTTAGGTCTCCCCCATTAAACATTAGCAACCGTGTCAGGAAAAAATGTAATTCTTTGTGTTTCGATACAAAGAATAGGAAACATGCTAGTACCTCATACTTCGAAAAGTATGAGACTATGCCTACTAGCACGTTTCCTAACGAAACGTCGCCGTCGCATATCATGTATGCGCTTGACATTCCGTTCCTGACACGTTCCTATTATAGTCATGGCATCATACGGTGTAGTGGGTAGAGATAGAGTACTGGAAATCTATAATTTTGCTTGGGTTTACTAACCACGCCTTAACCACGCAGACAATGTCTTTTTTGATAAAAACAGTCAATGGGGCAAATCCTCTGCACGAATGTAGGGATGGACTTTTTCTTTCAAAAGGTTTGCTGAATCCATTATTTAATTTAGGGATCCGTTTTGTAAAAATATTAAGCCTGAAAGTGCAAACTTTAGGTAGTCAAGTGTCCTCCCACTACAAGCTAAACCTTTGGCTTGAAAAATTAGAACATAATAAAGGTAGCAATTTAACGAGTTTAAAAGGAGAACTATCACAGTTTATTGGGTACTACCAGTTAACGAGTAACAGTCGATCGTAACTTAAAATGTAATACTAGTCGTTACCCGTGCCTTCGCACGCGTAAACCATTTAGGTCTAATGGAATTAAAATTCCGGGATTTCGTCAAAAATCAACTTGGAACGGACATCGTGGATTTCACTAACATTGCATGCACAAGTGCCAAATTTTATGTTTCTAATCGTAGCGGTGAAAATTTTGGGATTTTTACCAGACTGCGCGAAGGAGGGTTATTTATGCCGGTATTTTAGCGATAAGACCGCCTATTGTCTACCTGTTTTTTTATTTTTGTAATGTCTGTAGGTACCTACTGCTTTTGGTGATCAATAAAGAATATTTGTATTGTATTGTAATAACGTCAGTTTTGAAACAGATGAATAAACAATACGGCTGAATAAATTACCTACTCATATTCTTACTTTATTCCATTAAAACTGAAGTGTCAATATTTTTTTGAAATATAAAATACTTACCTACTGTTATTCCCGACTTCGTTTACGCTCGCGGAACTTCACAATTTGTTAGGGATGATAATACAGGTAGGTACTAAAGTCTTTCTCAGGATCTCAAACAATATCCATATCAAATTTCATCACGATCGGTGAGTAGGTACTTTTAGGAGTGAAAGCGTAACAAACGAACATACTCACATTCTTACATATAACTAATGTTTTTTTAGGATTCTCACGTGACCTTAATTGCCACTAAAATGTTTTTAATTCGACACCTGCAGTCTTCGTGTAAATATATACAAAGTTTGAAAATAAAGTTGAATAAACTTAAAATAATCCTTTGATTGTAAAGTAATTTACTGCGACACCAATGTAATAAATACGTATCTGCAAAAACAAAGTTTGTTTACCTGTTTAAGATTTTTATCTTTATTGAGGACGAATAAACTTTTTGTTTGACGCTTAAATTTTATTTATTTATTTAAGTATGTTTAATGACATATGCACGCATATTATGTTTCTGTAGCTCTCATTTCATTCCTTTTATTTATTTTGCTAAAAACGTACACATTTGGTACAAATTTTCATGTCAGTAGTGAAAATTACATTATGTGCATGATGATGTTGTTAAGTCTCACGTACAACTTTATATTTCACCGATTTCTCATGAAACGTTGGTTTTGAAGTGCATTTTTAAATGATTAAAAAATCGTCTGTCGGTTTTTTTTTAACTAAATCATCTCAATATTTAGGTTGACACCCACTATGAATCGTGGTCTTATTTTCATCATCATTATAATCATATCAGCCGCAGGCCGCAGGACGCCCACAGTTGGTCATAGGTTCCCCATAGACTTTCAATCGCCAGAGCAGCCTGCATCCACCTTAAACATGCGGTTTTCCTTGGTGGATTTCCTACCCTGGCTCCGCTGCACTCCGATCCGCGGTCTCCAATCGAGAACTTTTCGGCCTCAACGGCCATCTATACTCGTACTCCGAAAAGATTTTTTATCTGCTTAACAAAGTAATATGGCGGCCTGATATGCTGATTGTCTGCCTATAATCAATACTAACCGATCACATCTAATTTTTTTAATAGTTAACTTCACATGTATGAATTTTGTAAGCGAATTTTGACCTAAGTACCTACTTTCAGTGGTTCCTCCACCTATCTGACTAATTAATGATGTAGTCAAAATACAGGATTGTTGAGCCACCTACCGCTATTTGTAATTTGCTCTTGTATGTCAATATTTTTGACGAGCGTACATGTCTACTTTCTGGACAGTGACCAAAATACAAGATTGTTGCGCCACCTACCACTATTCGTAATTTGGCCTTATGTATGTCAATATCTATAACGAGTATACAACTTGTCTCTACTTTCTGGACAGTGACCCAAATACAAGATTGTTGAGCCACCTGCCACTATTCGTAATTTGGCCTTATGTATGTCAATATCTATAACGAGAATACAACTTGTTTCTACTTTTTGGACAGTGACCAAAATACAAGATTGTTGAGCCACCTACCACTATTCGTAATTTGGCCTTATGTATGTCAATATCTATAACGAGAATACAGCTTGTCTCTACTTTCTGGACAGTGACCAAAATACAAGATTGTTGAGCCACCTACCACTATTCGTAATTTGGCCTTATGTATGTCAATATCTATAACGAGAATACAGCTTGTCTCTACTTTCTGGACAGTGACCAAAATACAAGATTGTTGAGCCACCTACCACTATTCGTAATTTGGCCTTTTATATGTCAATATCTATAACGAGAATACAACTTGTCTCTACTTTCTGGACAGTGACCAAAATACAAGATTGTTGAGCCACCTACCACTATTCGTAATTTAGCCTTATGTATGAAAGAGTAGATACACTGTGTATTGTATACTCGGCTACAATAGGATGTCCTCGAGTGGCGACCACGAACCGGTAGACGTAGAGTTGGCAGGCATCCCACTAGATGGACTGATGCCATCGTCAAAGTTGCGGACAATCGATTGATGCAAGTGGCGAGTTGTTGTTCATTGTAGCGTTCTAAGGGAATATGACACTATACTCTGTTCCAACGGCAGGCGAAAAAACGAACATGGAAGAAGTACATATTTTGTCCGATGCACTTATTTATCATTTTCTCTTAGTATAAACTTTCAAAGTACCTATGTTAGTCACTAAAGACAATAAAACTTGTTGTATCATGTTTTAGAATGACGTTGAGTGATACATGCGAAAAGTTGTCCGTAGTATTTTTTTCGCCTGCCGTTTGGAACAGAGTATAGGAATAGTGGCAATTTAAGTGGCTTAAAATTCCCGTGGTGTGACTGTATAAACGATTTTCATTCCCTTCCGATGGTCTATAACGCCCAACGGTTCAATGTCTTTAAAATTTCGTTCATGTATTGAGTTTTGGTAGTAATATGTATAATATTTATTTACTTACTCAAGTGCCTACCTACAGTCTAAGAAACTAAATCATGTACCACAGTGGAACCTTTTCGTTACTAAATGTCATCTTGACATCCCATAGATCTGCCAAAGAAATCATAGCGAAATTGATTATGAGAAGGTTCCACCCCGGTACGTGATTAATTTACTATTAACAAAAAGGGTGTTTTATAGTTATTTGTGCAACAAGAGAGCAAAGTTGTTTTTTGTTGCGAGTGTTGATTTTGAATCCCGAGTAAGCGAAGGATTCTATAATTGAATCACGAGCGTTAGCGAGTGATTCTAGGTTAGAATCCTGAGAGCAACAAGGGATTCAAATACACGAGATGAAAAAAAACTTTGATCTCGTGTGACACATACAATTTTTCACCTCAGCAGCGAGAACATAATTTAAATGTAACATAAGAATAAAACCACATATACCTACCTGTTTACAAAACAAACACATTTTTTTAAAATAGAATCCGATTATTAAGAAACAAATATAATAATAACATTTAAAACCATAAAAAAGTGTCCAGTAGATACAATACAAATCTCATACTCATAACATGCATTGTAAGAACTTCTTGTACTAATGTCACACTTATTTTTTAATACTGCAAAAAGCCTCATCTTGGGGTCATTAAAAAGGTTGAAGAATAAACGTATAATTTATTATAAATGTTATTAAACCTTTAAATATGAATTTTATTAAGATTTACAAATTAAATTATATATAACATAAACATAAATAGATTTGTTAAAAATTCATTCAATTTAACAAATATTTATTCCAACTGTAGAGGCAGTATACAGAATTCTTTTATAAAAAAAAACAAGAGAGGCGGCTTTCGTGAAGTTTCGTGCAACGAGATTGCATACTTTATTAAAAGATCGGGAAAATTTACATTTTGGAAATATTTCGTTGTCATGTAATTTATTAGGTATCTATATATTTTTAATACCAAAAATTTTATTTAAGATTGTAATCAACACATTTGATCATATCTCTCGCTTTTTTCGTGTTGAAGTGAAATTATGACAGATCAAAGTAAAGTTCAAATCCTCTTTGGTTAAAATATTTGGAATTCAGTGAGAACACTGTACTTAGCATATAAAAAAATAAAAGTTACTTTGTCTCACGGAGTCAGCAAAATGCAATTTTGCTCACTGATTTCTCATAGCAAAACCTGCCTGTTTGCGGTGCTGAGGTGAAAAATATATTGTGTAATTTTTTGCTAATGATACTATCGAATGAATTTAAACAAAGCATACATAAATTAAGTGATAATGATAAGAGTAAAACATTTCATTAAACTCTTATCCGTTTCCGGTACTAATTAATTAGTAACAAAGTAGAGCAGGTAAAATGCATTTTGCATTTATCGTCATCTGCAACACAAACTGAAATAATTATAATAAATTATTTTCGGTTCACTGGACTTCTTGTTGACTGTACCTACTCGAATTGTCATCCAAACTACACATAGGTTAGGTGCGCGTATTTCATATAGACAATCCAGACTTTTGGAAGTGTGTCAAATTTGACTTTAAAGCCGAGTTTAGACTTGCAAGACAAATCGTGCAAGTTGCATCTTAAGATTAACAGTGGAGACTGCGTGTCGGCAAACGTTATGTAGGACGCCCTCCGGCCAGGTGGAGTGACGATCTGCGAAAAGCTGCTGGTAGAAGCTGGATGCTTGGCTACTTGGCTCTTGGCTGGTCACTTGTAAACTCAACGAGTAACCGTGCTCCTGTTTACGAGATATTTCTATATGCGTAATAATTTCACATAAATTGTGTAACATATTGTCGTTGTATGCAAATTCTTTATTGTACAAAAATAAAGAAAGAAAACTCAAGTGACAAACGTTGAGACCTATGTACAAAGTCGACGATGTCGATGACGACGAAACGAGGCGACGTGATGACATTTCGAATAAATTGATTGATTCTTCATCAAATTAAGGAAAACATCTGGGTGACCGAGCTCCGCTCGGGCTAAAACTCGGTACCAAGCGTTTTCCCAGAGATAAGACCAAGCTAGATCGATTTTTCATCCTCGAAAACCCGTACATACCAAATTTGATCGAAATCGTTAGAGCCGTTTCCGAGATCCCCGAAATATATATACATATTTATTTAGTAGACTCAATATTGAGCTATGCTCTCGATTCCTATGGCCTAACATTTAAATCCTACATCGATAAACTAGAGGCATTGCAATTACGATTTCTAAAATTACTTGTAAACAATAAAACTAAGCAGAGCTGTAATGGCGATTATTACAAATTATTTAAAATCCTTAAAATACTTCCTGTTCGACTAAAACATAAATACCTAAGTAGTAGCCATAAATAATCATAGCAATCTGGAGCGTAGTTTAGTATTGATATGTCAGTACTATTATATATTCTGTGGTATTGATCAACCGTAGTCATATTACTAGGTCGGTGTCCTCAGATAAATATGAAGTGCCCCGAGTGACCAACTACTTCGGCGATAGAACATTAAACAAAAGACCACCGTATTTGTTTAACAGCTTACCTGATAACATCCGCCTAGAAACTGATAAAAATAAATTTAAAAAGATCCTTAAAAAGTATTTAATAGAAACTCTTCCATAAGACATAGGGTAAACCCTCCAGTGAATGAACCCCCCCCAGTGAATGAACAAAATCACGTTTTTTGCCTAAAATAAGCAATATAGCCATTTCCACCAACTGTCGTATTTTTTTTCTTACCGGTAACTCGATTTCCTATGCAATGGCAAAAATCGGTAAATTTATTTTCGACCAATTTCAACATGGCAGGCGTTTGAAGTTCACGTATTTCTGCTTTTGAAGTTTTGTATGGAAAAATTAGATCCCAAGTAAGAACAGTGCATGTTTGGAGTAACATTTGAACTGCTTATTTCATGTATACCACTATAAAGTTTAGCTATTGGTTAGATTAAGAGTTAAATTTTCTATAATTGTACTCTTTAGTGGCTTATTTTGCGGTTAAGTTGATATTTTTAGGTGTTCCATTACTGGCTTATCAAATGTTCTAAAACCAGTAAATGAACAGTCTGTTCATTTACTGGTGTCGGCTCAATATAGTTTTTTTCCTAAAATTAAATGTTAACGTAATCGTATTAAGGTTGTGTTTTCAGATTGTGCATAGAAAACGATTCTGTTTCTTTGAACTAGTATTGTGACACTACGTGTTCATTCATAGGAATGAAAAATCTAGTAAATGGACTATAGAAATTTGGCTTTGTTCATTTACTAGATACCTACTAACCCTATGTATGAACAACGTAGGTAACGATGGACGTGATCGAAATGCACGATAGTTTTACTTCCTAAATTGGACTTCTTAATAATATTAGATTGTACAACAAGAGCATAAAACAAGTCATTTTACCCAAGACGTTCATTATGTATTTTTGTAATACAGAAACATAATTGGAATACTGAAGGTGTTGTACCTACCTCAAGATTTTATATAATAATAACTGAAGAAGAAAACATCGTTTTATGTTAAAAATGCTTTTCTAAATGTTGATTAAAACTATATAAATAATGTTCATTCACTGGGTTTTTTCTCTGTTCATTCATTAATTTTTTCGTTCATTTACTAGGTTTTTGGGTACTTTTTTATAAATTCTTTCATAACTCAAAAACTATACACGTAATAAAAAATCGCAGAAATTAAATTCTTGTTTATTAAATAACGATTGATTAAATTACATAAAACCATTACAATAATTAATAAGTACAGAGTAGTGATTTTTCAAAGTAGAAAAGTTTCTTAAGTGTTCATTCACTGGAGGTTTTACCCTAGTTGTAACAATAATTATAAAAGTTTATGTAAGAATAAATTACACATTACATTATTTTATATTTTTATAGAGGCTGTATCTTGTAGTCAAACTGTGTAAATCGTCTCTCTCATTTGTAGTCAAACTGTGTAAATCGTCTCTCTCATTTGTAGTCAAACTGTGTAAATCGTCTCTCTCATTCTGCTGCTAGCTATAATAAATTATGCCATCCCTTTCCTTTCACTAAATAGCAACACACACCACTACTATGACATTAAGCTAAATGTGACCATTTTCGAAGGTCCGCCATGTTGATAAGCTAAATTATGGTGTTGCTAAATAGGGGATGTTTTTGCAATTTTATGTAAAAAATATCCAGCTTTAAGAGACCACGAAAAATTTTGAGTTACTACAGGGCCCTGAAAATTATTTCCTCCAAAGCTAACACAAGAAGTTTTTGTTTTTTGAGTATTTTTATACATACTAAGATTAAATTTTACCAATATTTTTTCTCTTCACGATCGGTATCCAGTTCACGAAAGTTGGGCGAGAAAAAAATTCGTCTGGCAACTCTGAGCGAGTGACATTACAATACGACAAATACGGACGTTCGTTTTGAATTTGTGTGTAGTGTTTTTTTTTGCTTTTAAAGCATTTAAACGTGATAAAAACTGTTAATTCAAATACAATAGTGCATTTAGGTGTGACAGTGCTTACAGAAATATACCCAAAACTGCTTTTCATCGGTGAGTAGTACACTGTTTACGTTTGTATTGGCAAATATTCTTTCTTTACTGAAATAGTAAACCAGTTAGAGTTCACTTGACAAACATTTTGGTTTCTTGATGGATTTCAAGATAGTTATTCGATGTGGGAACAGTAATATCATGATTTTTTTCATTAATTTTGGTTCGACGTTGGTTGTTTGACATTTCATATACCGGCCGTTTTGTGGGCCGGACTCAGGATCACATGCAGTGTATTATTAAGCAACTAATGTGTCTTTCTAAATAAACATGACTTGATTTTATTTTGTTAAAGAGGAAAAATTACCAAGCTTTGTACAAAATCACACGACAGTGGAGTTAGCTGCCTAAATAATAATTAATTCTAATTGTTTTCTTGCAGATTTCCCAAGGACGAAAAACAGAGAAATTTGGATGAGAAATATGAAATGTGGTAATTGCAAACCAAAGTCCTTGCTCGAAACACTTTGAGGAAAAACATACAGTTTGTACAGTTTAACATAGATATAAGAAACAACATATTGCTAAACAAATCACATCACAACCAATGATTTGAAAATAAATTGTTGAAAAAAAATGGTTGTTTCGAAAATAAATAATATTATTTTATTCATTAGTTTGTTTTCTTTTCAATAGTTCAATACATCGTTATTTTAATATTCATCCATTCATCCATAGCAGCCTTCAGTTCGTTCGTATTCGGACATAGTCTTCCTCTCCATTCCTCCACGCCTGACGATCCATTCTGCATCCACCACCCCGCCCCCCCACCTGCTTGTCGGCAGATATCACCCTACCACCTGATATCTGATTGGTGGTATTTATTATATATACACTTTTCATTTTTATCTTAAATTTCATTTGATAACTTTCTTAGAACTAATCTATTTAGGCTAATATTAAGCAATCTATCAACGAAATAATAACTTAAGAGAAGTATTATAGCCCTTCTGGTTTACTAATGTTTCGGCGAATAACGTTTAGCAACCTGTTTCATTTCGCAACTTTTAATTTCCCAACAGTTTAATATTTCTGAAACTGTAAATATTTCAGGATTTTTATAAAACTAACCTAACCTAAAGGGTTCTACACGATGGCCATGAAACAAATCCTGAAATATTTACAGTTTTAGAGTTTGGGAAATGAAAAGTTGCGAAATGAAACAGGTTGCCAAACGTTACGTTGCGAAAAGGCAGTACTCGAGACCTACTGCATATTCGATCACGAAAAGAGCGATTGTTTAGTCACTAAGTAGAATTAGTCGCAATTTTTTTGATTTTTCTTTACAACTAAATCGTTGCTCATTTAATACTAAGTACCTATAGATGTGGTATATAGCAGTGTTAAAATATATTTTGACGCACAAGAATAACTAATATGGTACATGACATGAGTTTACAGTTTTACCTTTAAAAATACCGTGAAACCTAAATTCTGACCTGATTTTTCTGCATGTGTGAGTAAATTGTTTATGTGTTAATTTTGGTAACGCAGATTTGACTAAAATGTTAAGTCCACTTGTTTATATGACGTTTGTGGCATTAATGAATAATAGTTTGGCGCTTCACTGTTTTTGCATCTTTGTATTTAATATTTATGCTTGTCGTATTTAACGTTTTATTAAACTTTCGTGATTTTCACTCATAGTCAAAATACAACACAGATTTATAACGCTAAACACACGAGTAATATTTACCTCGACGTTTCGACCACATTGCAGTAGACTACCTACTCGTGACCACGGCCACTGCAATGTGGTCGAAACGTCTATGTAAATATTACTCGTGTTTTTAGCGTGATAAGGATAAGTCCTGTGTGTTGTATTTTGACTATAAATGCTTAGCTTTAAATGTTTTTGCAGTGTTTTCGTTTTTTCTTCTTATTAGTCGTAATACTCTTGACAGAGTGGTCGTTGGTCGAAGATTGGTTGCCCTTGTCCGCGAAGTCCGTTTGGTCGTAATATTTTTTTATACCTACGGAGTCTGGCGTCTTGACTTTGGGTAATGTCAATGTAAACGCACGACCAAAAACAAGACAAACTATTCCTTTTTGCAAAGTATGTGATTAGAAAACGGGTATAATATCGAAGATAATATCAGACAAACAGATTTGAGAGCCTGTTGCGGATAATATTTGTAAATTTAAACCAACCACTTGTACATAATTTAAAATTATTCCTTTAAAACATTAGAGAATAAAATGGAATGAATAATAATAATAGTAAATATAAAAATATGACCTACAATATTTATGAAAAGTAAAGGGTATGCCTTTTGATATTACGCTGATCAATTTTATGACTTTTGTCTTGTATGGCATGTAACATTATTCTACTTAATCATTATATTTATTTCGCGTTATACCTAACAACGATTATGACTATTGATTATTATGACCAAAAATAATATGGGTACCAAGCTCTGACTATAGAAAATATAAACAATAAAATTATAGGTGTCGAAGGGACCCCCTGATTGTGGATATAGATATAGATATAGATCATAGATAGAGAGACCATATAGATACGGCCAGCCGGCCCGTGCGATGGTGTGCGATGTAGGTACGGAGTTTTTGTGTCTGAATTGTGGGTTTTTGCGATTAAGTATGTTATAATAATTTGTAGACGTGTTAGTACAATATGTAAATTAGAGTCAGCATCAATATTGTTATTTATAACTATTGCGGAATGCAGCAGCGATACAAACCGTGATGCGGTTTAAAGATGCGATAAATGATTAATTGTATTTTTTTAAATATTAATATATAAATATATTTTTTTATTGAATATTATCAAACGAAATACATATAAGACATGTTACCTAGATGAATAACACGTGGCCCTGGGTGACTGCTTTGCTTGCCCCTTTAAGCCTGGCCTTCTACCTCGTCGTTTATTCTTAGTGAGGGTCATGCTCATGCTGCACCCCACGCTACACTATATCACAAATATAATACTATATTATAAGCAATCATACAATAGGTACAGATCTAGATCTTGTGAATAATGGTTTTTCATCGTATATCATATGTATTTTGTTGGAAAAGTAAGTATTTTTTTTATTCCACTGGATGGCAAACGAGCAAGTGGGTCTCCTGATGGTAAGTATACCTATTTATCTTGCTTTCTCAGTTAGCTTCAGTAAACTTGACTACAGTCTGTTCAATATAGGAATGGACAGAAGGAAAATAGGCTCTTTATAATGCACGCTTTAGGAAGTCATTTAATAAATTGCATTTTTTTGGTATACAGTCTAAACTGAATTCTAATTAAAATATCAAAGACGTCAATATTAGTATCAATTATTCATTAACTAACTGTTGCCTGCGACTCCGTTCACGTTGACTTCGTTTGTTACTATCCCGCGAGAACTATTCAAGTTTCCGGGATAAAAACTAGTCTATATGTCCTTCCCCGGGACTTGTACTATCTGTATACCGAATTTTACCCAAATCGGTTCAGCAGTTAAGACGTGAAGAGGTAGATAACAAACAAACCTACAGACTTACAAAATTTCGTAATTATAATCAATTTTATGAGATTAACTTTGCTATTTTTCAAATCATAATTTAAAAAGAATAAAAAAACTTTTCCTATTTTGTTAAAAACAGAAACGTCTTCCTATAAAATACCTAAAGAGGCAGTGGTAAAGAACATTCTGCAAGAAACGGAACGTTTATAATATCTTTAACTCAAGAAGTATTCTATAAATTATTTTATAGTTTTTAATCGCCAGTTTGGATCTAATAGTTAACTTTTTATAACTAAAGCATTGCACCAAATTTAATGAAATTTGGAGTGGAAAAAAGCTTGAACTTCATAGCAGAAACTACGAGTAGAATATTTTTAACAGGGAATGAGAGCCAAAACACAGTTATTAAATTATATAATAAATCGAGTTAATATTATGTAGCAAATTACCTTTGATTATTACCTATTAATGTATAAATAATCACAAAATTACATATTAATATTGTGTTTTATTGTAAGTTCATTACGTATTAATCATCTAGGTACTTACAAAGTAAACAAAATGATGACTTCGTCTAATTACTTCTTTTATTCATCATCATTATCATCATTATTATTACAACTCCACAAAAAATGTTTAGAACCCCTTCTTCTATGACCTCCTAGAGTCCAATGTTATCCTGAATGGACTATAAACTAGTTAACAAAGCAAGATAATACGAATTTTTCCGACAAAATACGATGGCGCTACATTATTTTCTACATCTGTAGATTCGGTACACTAGAGAGGAATTTCACAAAGACACAAGAATTACATGGTCCTTAGGTACCTTACAAACATGTAGCTGTTGCTTGCACTAGCATTCTGCCCTTATTTTCAAAATATAAATAGAGTAAGCCACTGGTAAGTGGATTTGCTCACGTTAACTGTTATCTGGAATTTGAATTGAAATTCAACGATCTTGCTAAAATTTTCATGACAGTTCCCAAAAATTCGTGATCTTCATAATTGGGATGTCCCAATTTTTGACAACATATAATAAATCGAAAACCATTTGGAGAAATAGGCTTCGTGAAGCGTTTTCAGAAATCAGATTCCAAAAATGTGATAAACTGATTTAAATAAACAAAATTTAAGTAATGACCCTCATTTGACCCCTGGAGTATCTCGTCACAAAGGCAGTTACAAAGCAGGTCTACACTCTTAAGCAAATTGACAGTTTGAAATGTTCCTGTCCTGCTTATAATAGCAAAGAATGACAAAGATAGAACTTTAATCACATGATGCGCAACTGGCCTTAAACAGTTGTCATTTATCGTAGTCCGAAATGTATACGAGTATTTCCAATGTATTTTTACAAATTAAATTATTAAATTACTATGTTACAAGTAAATACAAAAGAATTTAAATATCAGATTTTTATAAAGATATCTATTTACTATCACACCATTAAATAAACAAAGGAATAATCGAAGCTAAAAGAAGAGAAATAAAATAAAACTATTTGTCATGGTTCATTTAGGACCCTAAACCGTGCTTGAATTATTGTCAAATTGTAATGCCACAGATTATGTTATGTACGACCTGAATTTTTCCAGGCAATGGAATGTGGCTGTCTCACTGTGACGTCATCCAGCGTATTTCGTAAAAAATGTATAAAAAAATAAATACTCATCCAAATTCAAAATCAATGAAAATGTATCTTAAAATATCTTATTCTTTCCAAAAATAAGATAAAAACTATAGGTTATTTTTTTTGGTGCATCCCAATTGTTGCATAAAAACATTTTTCATGTTTCTAAGCCAACCGGTAGAGATTTTGGAAATGTATTCCGATTTTGTGGGAATATGGTGATAAAAGAATAATATTATTTAGTAGGAGAGGAAAAAGTGACTACATTGGTTCTGGAATGAAATACATAAGTGACTAAATTTCTTTGTTTCTTAGTTTTGTGGTTTTGATCTGAAAAGCTCTTGTCGACTTACTTAGACATAGAGAAAGGAGAGGCCTTTACACAGTTGCAATGAAAAGGCAAAATAGAAAGATATAGGTATTGGATTAAAATTGTAGTATCGATGGTCGAAGGTAACTAGGTAAACGTTAATTGTCATGAGTAGCGTGTCGGCTAATTCAAGGGCAAATCTTGGCGTATATTGGTTTGAGCTGATATGTTTTCCTTGTAGAAACGCGAATTTCTCACTTCTGAAGATTTAATTTTAACAATGCTGTTATTAATTAATTATATATAAAATAGTGTGTATAAGGAACAGTGAGAGGGGGTACACTTTATTTTACATTAAGTTTTACTACTTGCTCTATTATTAAATATTGCTGGACTTCACAATGTCTCAATTCATTACGCAGATTTTTTTTAATTTATAACTAGCTAGCGATTGACGTCTATCTCACCTGATGGTACACGCAAATGAAACCGAGGGTTCACTGGCCCAGTAACAGCCAATTCACTAACTGAATAATCAAAATCCGAATAATTAAGCCTTCCTGTTATCCCCACTGGGCCAAGGAAAAGTAACACTTGTAAGCCACATTAGCAACGTCGGTCGGTAGTCACTTGCAGTCGACTCACTTGTTTGCTTGCGTTCTTTTTTTTGCAAAAGATTGTTTTTTTATCAAACTAAAATGAATACGAAGTCTTGTTAATTTCTACGATTGTGCTCTAAATGATTATTTCATTACTTTTTATGGAAATATAAACTACGTAGTTTTATAAATGCACCTGACCTTTATATAATCGTACTAACGACATTTTTTATCAGATCTTTTAATTCAATACTAATTTGGATGCAAATTGTAACCCGCAAAGCGATTGTTTATTATTATTAAGTTACGTTAAAATGTACCTACACACTTTATACCATTGTACGCCACCAGTGAATACGGCCTTCTCTGGCTTCAGAAGTTTGTGTCACACGGACGTTGGCGCGCAGCGGAGCGCGCAGTGCAGAATTCTTACCACTGAAAAAAAGCCTTTTTTAAAGCGAAGTAAAATCTTTTTTTAATTTCAAAGAGTAGCAAATTAAATTTGAAAGACACTTAAATGAACAGTGCAGTGATTAAGCTTTAGTGTGAATATGATAACGTTATTTAATTTAAATTGGTAAGTTTGAATTTTAAATTCCTAATTCAACAGTTGTTTGCATAAAAGTTATATTATTGATTGAAGTGTAGGTACATTTAATTGAAAATTGGGTATGTTTCCTGATGTTACATTAATTACTTTTATGGAGGCGTTTCCATAAAATGTAATTGAATATTTATTTCATAAAAATAATGATTTTTGTTGCCATTTTGTTTTTACTAATAATAAAACACAGGTGCACATGAAATTTAACGATCTGGAAGAAACCAAGTGTGAGTCAGTCAATAATATCTGCAGTATTATTTTGCTTTAACTTCTCGAAAAAGTTTAAAAATCAATGCTTAAATATAATGCTTATATTATTAAAACTTAGAAATCTGTTACAAATAAAAATTGACTGGTCTGAGAAAGGCTAATGTCACAGTCTCACATTAAGGATAAATGAGTATCAAGTTTATGCGCGCTGATTTTTTAATCGGTGATCAGGAGTTGAAAAATATTAATAACTGGCTAAAATAGAGTTTCCTCCTCCTCCTCCGCGATCCTTACGCGATTAGTTTACAATTTAATTATTTACAACTAATGATGTTGTTAAAACCAATAACCATTGGATACATGGTCATTCTACATTAATTATTGAGATGAAGTAGAAACCTATGGGGATTCCCCATGTATCTTAGGTCAATAAATGTGAATTCATAACTTTGGCAATGGCATCTTTTTATTACTTATAAGAGGTCTCTTTAGGAGGAGACTCTTTAAGAGGTTGTAAGTTCTTAGACTATACCAGCAGCAGAATGACAAACAGTTTCAAGTAAAAGTTATTTTTGAAATAAAAATATTTTAATTAAAAGAAAATGTTTGTTCCATGTATTCACCTGCGACATAAACTTGACCGCTATCTGTAACTAAATTAGAAAAATGGGCACCTGAACACCGATTACAAAATCATTGTGTATACATACAATTTTGTACCTATGCAAACTTGACACTTTCCTTTAGTCCTATAGCTGTACGGTTTTGTTTTTATAATTTTATTATTTCATGTGCTGTAAAATCACGAGTTGTCACGAGAGGCGAGTTCTGGATTGAAAAAAAAAATACTTGCCATAATGTACGTCAACTAGAAGCGTAGGTACTTTTATAATTAGTTGGTATCGTATCGATGAATCATATAGTAACGAAACATTCAAAAATATGTGTATCGTGGATAGAAACGACTCTATCCGCGATAGGTATCAACTCATTTTAAAAGTACCCAGTGGTGTTATTTGTTCGTATCTAGTGCTTCTCACTTTGCTCCTTGTTCTACTTAAAGGATTTGAATATTTTAAATATTTGTCAGACGTAACTTTTTTACACACCTTTAAACTAGACTTCTAAGTTTCTGTCAATATAAAAAAAAACTATTATTTTATCGTGACAAGTGATCTGGATCTGGAAACTGTAAATCTGTTTGAGTACTCACACTTACATTCTTTGTCATAAGTTGTGACATAAATCATTTTAGTATTAGACATCCATTTACGCAACGACATGAACCACAGATGTACCTAACCGCAAATGGTCAAAAGTAGCACAAACTTAACAACTTCGTTGCACAAAAAGCACCAAAGATACCCTAAATTGAATTGTGAAAATATCACTTTAATGTTGCAATGTCATTGTTAGGACAAATAATAATATCAATTTCTCCGATTGAAACTGCATTGAGAACAAAATGTAGCTTTGATAGCGACGGTTCAAGTTCAAGGTCTTGTTTCTCAAGCTAGTTGCTGTATTATGTTTTATTTATCACCTCATTAGATAATTCCTACATATAATAAAAACTACTTTAAAGTAACTTTGGTATACCGAACGACTCCCCTGTCCTTGAGATAACTTTCGAAGGACGACTAGTCTACAAACTATGTGTGATAAATGGGTCTGTTCGATTAAAAAGATTGCTCGGTTACAAAAACTCGCAAACTTTTTGCTAGCAGACATTCTTTTTTTTGTATCTTGGAATCAAGTTATGGAAATGATAAGGCAAAGACGTTTCTTTTGGACAAAGGTGTGTTTTAGTTCAATCGTTATTTATTGTGTTGTAATATTTCTAAATAAATCTTTCGATTCTACAGGCGACGATGTTGGATGCTGCTGGTGCTGGGGACCATTGGCGCAGAAACCCGGCCTCCACACGTTGTTTTTATATTAGTCGATGACATGGTAAGTACCGGTTACATTTACGTTACGATTGTGACTATTAACACGTTCACTGCCCATAAAAAATATTTGACAAAGTCACACGTCCAAGTGCGCTTCCACTTTGGGGACGACAGTTTGAAGTTGTGAACCCATATATACACGGACTTCAAAAAAATATATTCATGACCCCGGATAGGGAAGGTGTTAAATAACAATAGCGTTCTTTAGTTGGAATCCGGAGACCTATAAATAGTCTATAGTCATATGTCTGCAGTACTTTAATTTCATTCTATAGACTCATCATTGACACGGTACAGTGCAGTCTTCAGCACCAATATCTGACACAACAAGCGTGCATAAATATCTGATACGACTCTATTTTTAGGGCCGGAACGACGTGTCAGATATTTTTGCACACTCCGCTGTGGCAGATATTAATGCTGGTGACTGTATATACCTAAGTTACATAATTCCTTGACAAAGCTTAGTAATGCGATGTCACTATGACGGTTTCTGTGAAAAAAAAACAATTTAAAAAATCTCAATACCTAAATTTCGGGCTTGGCAGGTTTTTAGATGTTTTTATGTGTCTACGTTTTTTTTTATTCAATTTATGTTTTGTTCGCTTAGATACCTACTGGCTGATTTGCTTTGATTGATCAGGTTTTACGAGCTTTGCGAAGGTCCATATTACTGAACCACAAACTTTTATCTTACTACTGGACTACCAGAAGCCTTGCGAGTAGGAATACAAAACATCCCACAAAAAATAGATAAAATAGAATAGGTAAATAAGAGTGCATGGTATGTCAATGAGACGCGCTGATCCATAAGTTTCATTGTCGTCCAAATTGATTACGGCTTCGGGTGACCAGAGGGCTGGCTATTTCTTAGCACAAAGATTAAGCATTGCCATACAGCGTGGTAATGCTGCCAGCCTTCTGGGCACCCTACCACCTGGCAGTGATTTAAGGCAACTTTTTTATTTATAATTTTAGTGTGTATGTAGTTTTAGTTACCTTTATTTTGTTTTATATTATACTTACAGGCATTGTGTGATTAATTAACAGATTTAAATATTACAAATAAAATACGACTGAGTATTGCTTGTTAGTTTTGTTTTTCAATTTTAATTTGTTAATTCATTTTACAATGCAATATTTTAGAGGTGATGATGATGACTACCTATTTTTTTTTATAAATACCTGTCAATTATATTTCTGCTACTTTACGCTAGGTTTGAGCACATTGTATGCAATTTCCATTAATACCACCGATTGAATTTCAACGATGCACCGTTGTCGTAAAGTTTTAATTATGCTGTGGTTTCGGTACAAAGCGGTACTTATGATATTTCCTTTGTTTTTAGGGTTCCGGAGCCAAAATGGCAAAAACGGAACCCTTATAGTTTCGCCATGTCTGTCTGTCTGTCTGTCTGTTTGTCTGTCCGTCCGTCCTTTCGTCCATCCGTCCGTCCGTCCGTCCGTCCGTCCGTCCGTCCGTCCGTCTGTCTGTCTGTCTGTCTGTCTGTCTGTCTGTCTGTCTGTCTGTCTGTCTGTCTGTCTGTTCTGTGTGTCTGTGGGTTCCGGAGCCAAAATGGCAAAAACGGAACCCTTATAGTTGCGCCATGTCTGTCTGTCTGTCCGTCCGTCCGCGGCTTAGCTCAGGGACTATCAATGCTAGAAAGCTGTAATTTTGCACGAATATATATATAAACTAAGCCGACAAAATAGTACAATACAAAATTCAAAAAACATTTTTTTTAGGGTACCTCCCACAGACGTAAAGTGGGGTTGTTTTTTTTTCTCATCCAACCCTATAGTGTGGGGTATCGTTGGATAGGTCTTTTAAAACCATTAGGGGTTTTTTGAGATGATTTTTCGATTCAGTGTTTTTTTGCGAAATATTCAACTTTAAAGTGCAAATTTTCATTAAAATACGGCGTCCCCCTCTAAAATCTAAACCGGTGGGTGGAAAAATTGAGAAAAATTCGCAGTGGTAGTAAGTATATCAAACTTACAAGAAAAACTATAACGGCTATGTTTGCTTGAAAATTATTAGTAGTTTAAGAGTTAATAGCAGCCTAAGGTATAAAATATACCTAAACTTGGAAGATTCCGTATAAACTACGAAATCCTTAGAAAAATATTACTTATTTTTTTCGTAATGGCTACGGAACCCTATTTTGGGCGTGTCCGACACGCTCTTGGCCGGTTTTTTTTCTATTCCGTGGTTGATGAGTTTAATCTAAAGTAGGTATATACATATTATTATTTATACAGATAAAGTAAGGTCGATTACGTGCAGCAATTTATCTATTTAAACAATTTTTGCAATTGTTTTCACACGACTGCCCGAAGGAGGGTTATGTTTTTTGCTCGGCGACAAAAGCGATAAAAAATTTATACTAAAAAAACTACTCTTCACACCGTCCGCCAGGGGGAGGGTCTAGCGCTCACATCGATATATATGTACTAACGCACAATATATGTCAATGAGTGCTCAATACATTTCATTTTCTTGCGTGTTATTTTAATTGCTTGTCAATGTAATTTATGTATTAATAACTTTAATAAGGACATGTGGCACCGTCGCAGAACAATATGGTTAAGATTAACCATAAGAAAGAACTGGAAAAGATTAGATATTCTATTATGCCTACGGGAATATGTATATTTTTACAAAGAACCAACCACACCACAACCACACTAACCCAATTTAAATACAAAATTGCAAAATATTCATTAAAACGCGCGGTGGCGATCCGTGAGCTTTAGCCAATCACAGCGCGAGCAATCGCCGGCGCGGCCGAAAGCGCTATAATATCGCGTTATAAGTATCGCCAAAATGGCTAACAGATAACCCAAAAACTTTCAGCATCTGCTGTGCTACTACGAAACTCGTAACTCGAAGTTCGTGTCGTGCGATCCCTCTCGCTCTCGTATTAAATAGTATAAGTGTCAGAGGGACCGCACGACACGAACTTCGAGTTTCTAGTTTCATAGTAACCCTGCTGGACGCCAAATGTCATTCCACAGCGCCATCTAGCTGACCTGTTGAACTATGTCGCTTAACCTGCTATCATGTGAGTGATTCGAGCTGTGGATTCGAGTTAGTTCTAGATTGCACAGGTGGCGTTATGTATCGCTCAAACAAGGACTATATACAGGGTGTTCAGCGTCCATATATATGGACGCTGAACACGGATAATAGTAGGTAATGAAAAAAATGAAATGAAATAAATATTTATTTCACCATAAATTAGTGTACATAATCAATAGGTGGGGACTTCCTGTTAAGTATAAAATACTTGTATTAGGACGCCCCGCTCCTCCATAGCAACAAATTGCCATATTTATACAGAAAAAATGTGTGTGTGTGTGTGTGGTGTGTGTGTGTGTGTGTGTGTGTGTGTGTGTGTGTGTGTGTGTGTGTGTGTGTGTGTGTGTGTGCGTGAGTGTGTGTGTGTATTTATGTGTATTTTACAACAGATTAGCAATAGCCTACTATAAACAACATTTTATAATACATGTAATTAAGTATAGTGTTTCAAGATTTACTTGGAAATCTTGTCAAAAATTGGAAACATAAACTATCCAGTAAAAATACTGTTTAATTTAGGTAATAGTAGGTAAGTATGTTAATGCCTATTACAGTGTTGACTGTGGTCTCAAAAAGCAGTCCAGTTAGCATGTGTCGCCGCAGATAGTGCAACGACACTGATTTTCAGTGAATCTATATGACAATCACAAAACATAAACGTAAAAATAACTTGCAAGTGAGAAGCGAAATACAACAGAAAGAGCAGTGTCTAAATAGCAGTACTGAATTGAGTTTAAGTTTTAATATAAATAAATAAATGTACGAAAATACGAATACTAATATGAATTTATAAATATAAATAGTCCATTCAGGATAACATTGGACTCTAGAAGGTCACAGAAGGTGTTCTAAAATTTTTTTGTGAAGTCGTAATAATGAAGATGATGATGATGATGAATAAAATAAGTAATTAGATGAAGTCATAATTTTGTTTACTTTGTCAGTAGATTAATCGAATTAATATTATGTAATTTGCTACATAATATTAATTCGATTTATATTTATACATAGTTTAATAACCTGTGTTTCGAGGACTCATCCGCTCTCAATTCCTGTTTAAAAATATTCTACTCGTAGTTACTCCTATCAAGTTCAAGCTTTTTTCCATTCCAAATTTCATCGAATACGGTATTTGACAACTCCTGATTTTGCCATATCTGAATATTATTATGAAAATATAGATATACAGATAGTGTTTGGCGAAGAGAAAATTCAAATCTGTTGAAAATTGGATTTATAGTGATTTTTGAAAAATCTATATACCTGTCTCTTTCCCAAACGCTTTTCTCTATGCAGCAAGTATGGCGGTACTAGCGTGTGACGTCACACGCCAGTATGTCTTTCTCTGCCTAATCTTGAATTTCAAACCTTTATAACTTTGTTATTTGTAAAGGTAGCTTAAAAATTGTTTTTCTATTCGATAACAGGCATTGTGTAGTTTTGATTTATAAAAAATATACAAAATAGTCAAATACCGTATTTGATGTAGTGCTTTAGTTGTGAAAAGTTAATTATTCGTATATGATTAAAGGTCATCACATTTTGATCCAAACTGGCGATTAAAAACTATAAATAATGTACAGAATATTTCTTGAGTTAACAATATTATAAACGTTCTGTTTCTTGCAGAATGTTCTTTACCGCTGCCTCTTTAGGTCTTTTATATGAAGACGTTTATGTTTTCAACAATATAGTTTTTTTTTTATTATTTTTAAATTATGATATGAAAAATAGCAAAGTTAATCTCACTAATATTAATTATAACTGCGAATGTTTGTAAGTCTGTATGTTTGTTTGTTACCTACCCTTTCACGTCTTAACCGCTCAACCGATTTAGTTGAAATTCGGTATACGTATAGTACAAATCCCGGGAAAGGACATAGTTCCCGCGGGATAGCAATAAACGAATTCTACAGTCGCGGGCAACAGTTAGTTAATGAATAACTGAAACTAATATTGACGTCTTCGATATTTTAATTAGAATTTAGTTTAGAACGTATATACTAAAAAAATGCAATTTATTAAATGACTTCCTAAAGCGTGCACTACAAAGAGCCTATTTCCTTCTGTCCAGTGCTATATTGAACAGACTGTAAAGCTAAACCAATCCGTGCATTTAGGCAAAAAGCATTTAGGATATTCCGAAGTTTAGTATTGCGGTTGTACAAACATACGTATGTACAAAGTCAAGAACAATGAGAAGTGTTATTATTGCGATGTTGCGTTAATTGATGCGTTGCGTGTTGCTCGTTGCGTTACTCAATAATGAGCGCGCGCGCAGTCTTGCTAATCTCAGCTGCTCAGTGCGAAACTGCAAACTCGTTAGTTCTAAAATTAGTTCATTCAGATAGAAAATTAATTAGTTCTCTAAGATCTGGACACCACGACACAGGCTGTGCCGTGTGGGGATCACTGCTTCTCTTGTATTGTTGAATTTATTTTTTATGGTCAATAAATACATTTATTATTATTATTTGTTATATTAATTATTTACTATCGGACATACTTAATTCATGCTTTTTATACTTAAATGGTGGTAGGTTCTCATATTTTGTTTTGTATGTAAGATAATATAAACGATAAATAATTGATTATAGACATTGAGCTACCTACCACCATTTTCCTTGCTCCTTTGCTGCCAACAGAGCAAGCCAAGCGGAAGTTCGGTTGCGGATGAGCAGGGTAAAAGGTTGTAGTTAGTTCAAAAATAATAATTATTCCTTAATCGAATACTTACTTGTACATACAACAAATTCAAGAATGACCGAATGCATCAAAGTATGCCCTGTATAGTCAAAGATTCTGGAAAATCACAGTCGCTATCTACTTACGCCGGCGCCATCTAAGCTCCTTGATGAAACAATTTGTGCTGGTGCACCAATGATCGGCAGTCTGAACAGCTAAGGGTACGATGCCCGGTCGAGCCATTCAGGTGTGGACCAAGAAACCACACGAAACACATGAACCAGCATAGGTTCTCGTAGATGGGCTCTATACATATAACAAAATTTATTGAGGGGGCCTTCAACCTAACTGCATGCAGCAAAATTTTGCTCATGCGGGTTCGGGGCTGTTTTAAGCGGGAGGCATGATAATACGGCAGTAGCATGGATCCAGCTAATTTGGTATGTAGATACTCGTAGTTGGACGTCTGGAATAACACATAGGCGACTTTATGACCCGATATTACCACGGGATACCTAGGGATAAAATCTCGAAATAACAACCACTGGGCTTAGAGCCATGAAATTTGGTATGTAGGTAGCTGGACCTCTGGAATAACACATAGGCTATTTTTTACCCCGATATTCCCACGGGATAAAAAATAGCATGCAACTACCAGACCGAATAGTTTACGCGTGCGAAGCTGCGGGTAAAAGCTAGTTTCATTATAAATTGTTAAGTATGTCTACAGTCGAGGAAACTGAATCACGTACCAGAGTTTAACCTTTTCATAACTAATTTCGCTATGATTTTTTTGCCAGATGTATGGGATGTCAACCTGACAGTAGTACAAAGGTTGTAAAAATATTAACTTAATTCAACGCCATTTCAAAAATATGTACCACCGACTCTTATTCTGACGTGATATGGCCGTGGTAACATATTTTTGAGTGATTCGAATGGAAGCATATTTTTGCACTGTACGTGAATCAGTTTCCTTGACTGTACCTATCCAACAAAGACTGACAATAATATTAAGATTAACACATTGCAGTTATCCATGCAGCTTCATTTCCTAAATATCAGTTGTTTTTTTGAACGAACCACTCGTACGATGCCGAATGACGTCTTCTTTTTGTGTTAAAATATCATAAACATATTATTATTCTTCATTCGACATGCTCGTTATATGCCTATTATAGGCACATGCTGTACTGTATGACAAAAGAAGCGACAATTATGAAGTCATGTGAACTATTCTTACTATTCGCCACAAAAACAACAGGAAGGAATGGGGGACAATATAATGAAGGTCCCCACTTGCTGTAGCAATTTTCAATCGGACAACGTTCTTATTAACCGAAATCTACGTTGTCGCTGATTACTAATAGTTTACATGCTATAAAAGTAACATCAACGCTTAACAGTTTATTCTGAAAACATAATGGTTAAATTAGGTAACATTTTAGCCTACATTTTACATACTTACATTATACTTATATATGTCGGCGGCCGATCGTAAAATCCGCCAGATCACGAAATTCCTAGGCATATCATGAAATGAAAATGAAATGGCGGTAGCGGCTGGCGAAGTACCAGTACCGATATGGCGGCGTTTCATGATATACCTAGGAATTTCATGATCTGCCTAAACTGGCCAAATCATGAAATGGCGGCGTTTCATGATGTGCCTACGAATTTCATGATTTGCCTAAACGTCACTAGGCAAATCGTTAAATGTTGAGTTTTTAACGATATGGCGGATGTCCCTTAGCGAATTGATGAAATGTCACCATTTCACGATACGCCTAGGAATTTCGTGATTTGACGGATTTTACGATCGGCCTATTACAATTAAAATATTTTAATTGAATCTTAAAAAAAAACATCACACAAGCAAGAAATTGATCATCTGTTTGATTTCAATTGAATTATATTTGCTGATTTCTTAAAAAGAAATATTTTTAGACAATACGTCTTTAATAATAATGAAAGTAACTAGGCAAAAGTCGTAAAAGAATTATAGTTTTGCTTTCATAATAAATAATACTTGTACTTATCTGTTTCAAAAACTCATTTTGGTAAACGCAACAAACAAACGAGAAGAAATATTTTATGGTTTAATATATTAGACGAGGTACATTTTACTAAAATAAATTATGTACAAAAGCTTCTGTATTTGAAACAATTATAAAAAGAAGATACCTGATGAAAAACTTACACAAGGTTAATTAAATTTCTCTAAGTTTCTTTCGGTACTTTCCAGGGTTGGAACGACGTGTCCTTCCACGGCTCGGACCAGATACTGACGCCCAACATCGACAATTTGGCATACCAGGGGGTCATTTTGCAGCAGTACTACTCTGAAGCCATCTGCACCCCAGCGCGAACCGCGCTTCTCACCGGGAAATATCCTATGAGACTAGGTAATATATGATTGATGTAGCTAGCGCCGATCTTTGCCTTAGATCAGGAAAAAGCAAAGTTATCTTTTGGCATCCTTTGATAGACTGTTTCAACCAAACCCATTACCAACAATAGTTGGCTTTCTGAGTTCAAGAAGGCACGGGGTCGCAGGCAAAACCTCTCTTTCGTGCGGAGCACCGTGTATCACAAAGGAATGTCGTCTTACCCCACGGCCTCGAAATGAAGGAATTGCGATTGCCGACCATATTAAAATGGAAGTTTCTGAGAGCCACACTATGCCTTCTCTTCTGAAATTCCGGTATATATATATATATATATAGGTACAGTCATGTACCTAACAGAAATAGATAAACAATTGTAGACCTACACTCACGACTCTACTGCCAATATAATAAGTGGAGGTTTAGGGTCTTTTGGAATTCTTCGACTGATTATATCTGATTCAGACTGAAGGTACATCAATTAAGTCATCTGACAAATGATGCGACAATGTTTAGCGGCTTACCCGCCACTATATAACGATAATGTACCTAAATGGTATGCTCAAATAAGACGATAAATCTAATAAAAGCATGAAAGCTGAAGTCTAAACTTTTTGCTATAACATTTTACCTAATTTATGAATTTTCAATTCCAGGGATGCACGGCTTGCCCCTTTACAATTCTGAGGATCGCGGTATACCACTTACGGAGCGCCTGCTGCCGTCCTACATGAAAGACTTGGGATACGCGACGCATCTCATAGGCAAGTGGCATGTCGGCATGTCACGGCGAGAATACCTGCCCACCAACAGAGGTTATGATTCTCACTATGGCCTACGAGGCGGTGGTATCGACTATTATACGTATTTCAAAGTGGATGACGTTAGTAACTTATCTCTGTTTACTATTATTTCAGTTATAATTTTGCATAGGTACATTATGATTATCTTTAGTAGAAAAAAATCTTATGCAACTGTTTTATGCCTAAGGGCATTTTATACCTAAAACAATACTAAAATTATATTAAATGACCATTATGGTCATTATGGTATTATTATTATATTAAATGATTAGGTACTATTTGTAATTTATCTCTCATCTACTTTTAAGTGTTTTGGTCTAAAAATTCAATCTACGTGTTGTCTGTTATTAAAAGTAAATACCTAGAGCCAATTTAAATTTTTCAGTGGCCGAATGGAAGGACGATGTTTGGTTTAGATCTTTTTGATAACGAGATTCCACAAGAAAGTGAAACCCGGTACGTTGTAGATGCACTTACGGAAAGAGCGTTAAGAGGTAAGTAAACAAATATGGTTTTAATCACGATTAATTCCTAAGTTTAGATTTTTCATCTAAATGGCGCCCAACATGGGACTAATCGCTAATTTTTAGAACTTTGATAAGAAGAGTCGTTTCAAATGTTTTGATAGTCTTTTCCACTGTTTATTAATAGTTGACGATTGATGAATCATAATACAAATAAATATTAGGCAAACAATTTCTGAATTGAGATAAAAAAATATCATTTTAAATTCTGTTACAGTCAGATTTCACCATAACCTTAGTCCTGATCGCTAGCTTTGTAGCATTGTGGTGGTATTTGCGCTGTTGAAGTGTAAAGAATGAAACCAAAAGGTTGTTAATCGGATAAAAAATGAGATACAAATAAGATGTCTTTAATAGTTGCACCTATCAGACTCCCTGTGTGATGTATTTTATTGAATTCTTATGGGATAGGAATTATGGAAGGCGCAGTCTAGTCTTAAGTACAAATGCTAAACAATACCTGTGGAACATTTCAGTGATTAATAGCCACAACACATCCCAGCCGCTGTTCCTACACCTTGCACACAACGCGCCCCACGCCGGGAATCCAGGCGCGTCTCTGCAGCCCCCACTCTACTCCTCTGTGAAGAACGGACACATTGCCAGTCCTGACAGAAGACTATATGCTGGTGAGTATAACAAGTCTTCAATAAGTGTAATTGTGTGTTTTATATAGTTTTTGTAGCCTAAAGAGTGGCCGTTTATGGGGTCCCATATAAAAATTGCCCAGTAAAAACATGGTAAATCTTATTCTTCATAATATTTCAATAATTTGTTCTTTAGTGTCTATACGTGGATTTTGAAAACACCGAAAAGTTCTTAATATAGGTAATAATAACTGAAAATTAAACTCACGATAGCTTACCCCTGTTTCATGACTCATTGATAGGTTCTATGTAACAAATATCTACGATGCCGTCTCTGTTTTTATTGTCGGAGTAAATAGAGATGGCATCACATACTCACTTAAAATTTATCAATGAGAATTTACGAATGAGAATCGGGAAGGATCCGGTTCTTAACTTTTATGGAGTCGAGAAGAGCCAATTATGCAATTCAATTATTGAAAAGCATAAATGATAGTTTTAAATAACAGGAGAACAATTAATTGTAACTAAATATTTTATGACGATGAACAAACTTTAGTCTTTTTGTATCTTTGGTCGAAGGTGCAGTTCATTTTGCTATAATTAAGTGTTTTTAATTGCGAAATTTCGTCGTTTCAGAAATGGTCACTCATTTGGATCAGAGCATTGGTCAGGTCGTGAAGGCTTTAGCCGATAAAAATATTCTTGATGACACTATCATAGTTTTCGCATCTGACAACGGTGCACCAACCACAGGACAGTACAATAATTGGGGCATCAATTTGCCTTTTAGGGGTAAAAAAAACACGCCGTGGGAAGGAGGTGTGAGAGTACCGGCTTTTATATGGCATTCGTCATTTAGACCCAGAGTTTGGCAAGGGCTCATGCATATTACTGATTGGATGCCAACTTTGATTGCGGCTGCTGGAGGAGTAGTTGGCACTGAGATTGACGGAGTAAATCAGTGGGATTCTATTGTTCAAGACGGAGAATCTAATCGCAGAGAACTTCTTCTAACTATTGAAGATAGCCTTACTAACGTATACGCAGCATATAGAGCGGGGGATTATAAGATTGTTGTGGGAAATGTTACTGGTGTGAGTAACGGTTATTATGGAGCGGAGTTTTTAGCTAACAAGTGTTCACCACCGGAATATTTTCCTACTTTAAAAACATGTGATGCTGCAAAGGCCCTTGCAACTTTAGGGATGTATTTGGATCCTGATGAGGTGCAGACCATAAGAAGAGCTACGGCCGTAGTACAGCAAGATACTGTTAGGGATGTGCAGCCATGTCTGCCATCTCCTAGTAAGTATACTTTTTTTTTACCTAAATATTACTGATACAAGATAATTAATGTTTGTTTTAAAAGACTGACGAGCTCCGTGTGTGTAAATCTTTGACCTGTATAAAGTTCTGATGCATGTTTGTTATATGTACTTACTAAAAGAAAATGGATAAAGTTCACCCCACCTTCACCTTGGCTCATTATTTAATCGTGAACATGTGGCAGACATTGAAATTATCACGGTAGTAAATTATGTTCTGGATAACTAGGTACATATCGCTTTTTTAACCGACTTCAAAAAAGGAGGAGGTTTTATGTTCCAATGTTTGTATTTTTTTTTAATGTATGTTCAGTTCACCGATTACTCAGTCAATTGTGGACCGATTTTCAAAATTATTGTTTTAATCGAAAGGGTCGAGGTGGTCCCATTGTCACCAAGTCAAAATCTGATGATGGGATCCTAGGGAAATCGAGGGCAAACCTCAAATTTTATAAGCACACCTATAGCAACACAGCATTTTTAGCATCAAGATGAGCATTTACATTCAGAAAGTATCACTTGGTAACCTGGACCTGATGAAGAAGACCGTGATGACCAATGGAACTCATCAAAGCTAAGTAATGCTCGCTCGTTTATAAACGATCATGATTAATATTAATCATCTAGGTATATACCCAGATAAGCGACTAAGAAGAAGCTTTAAGTTAATGATTCTTTCGAACTGATCTGATGCTGAAGCCAGAAGGTAGGCAACGGAACTCTGTTATAAAACAAAGCAACTAAGTCGTGTTTGGGCTTAATGGAATCGTTGTGAGATGTACTTTGGCTACAAATCAATAAAAAGTGAGAAATAATAAAAAAAATACAAAAAAGTAAAAAAGACTCCAAAGAATTAAAAAAATATAACAAAAAAATGGAACCGACTACAAAACCCTTGAAAATATTTTTCTAGGTACGTACTAGCTCGAAGTAGGTGACTCAGCACGACCCAGCAGGAGGGATTGAAACCCATAATATGTAAAAGAGGTAGACGACTATTGTCCCACTCCTTGCTGGCTCGTGCTGAGTCACCGACTTCGAGCTAGTACGTACCTAGAATAGTACATTGTGTCTTAAGGGCGGTAAATAAGGAATTACGAACGAGAGTCTATTAGAAGCCCGAAGTCGAAGACTGAGGGCTTTAATGAGTCGATGTTCATAATTCTAGTACCGCCCGTGCGACATACAATGTTTTTCATCACATTTGCGAGTAAAATTATATATAAAAGAAAAAATATAATTGTTCCAAATATTGGCGATACCTTAGGCTGCGCTCTTGGCAGCGTCGCCCTCCCCCTCCCTCAGCATGTGCCTGAGCCGCGTGTGCATGCGGTCCTGCAGCAGCGCGCGCAGCTTCAGAACGGGCACTGACTCATTTACCGACCTTGGGCTTCATGACAAGAAAATGTGTACGCGCAATGACTAATTTACCGACCACGGGTTTCATGACAAGCACATTAAGGTCGAGGGTTTTATTTGGGGGGTTGCAACCAAGGTTGCCTGCATGTTTCGACACTGTTTACGAGCAAGTGTGATGAAAAAATATTTTCAAGGGTTTTGTAGTCGGTTCCAATTTTTTTTGTTATTTTTTTAGTTTTTGGATTCTGTTTTACTTTTTTTCATCATTAGAAAATAAAGCAAACGATCTCGACCTTTCTTTTTACAGAATGAAATATAACGCTAGTAGGTAACAATGGAATGTATGTAATCGTTTATGTTAGTACTATTTAATCAGTTACAGTTCCAAATTTAAAAAAGTGTTTAATAAAAAAACAAATCAAACAAGATTAGCCTTTTCTCTAATGAAAAAAACATAGAACATAGATGGCTCTTAGTAGTTCGCTGGCTGTAGTCAAATATAGAATGATTACAATACAGGTGTACGTTTCAAAATCTTTCAAAGGTCGTACCTACCTAACAAAAGATCGCTTAGCTAAAGAAACTCCGTACGCCTATATAGCTAGAGTCATTCACGATGACGCGTGCCGTGGTTCTTATTGCAATGTCATTAATGTCTAATTTTGACAAAATCAGGCGTTTTCGTGGATAGCACTAGGTATATAGGGTGTCCGGAAAGTGAAACACTGGAATAGGTACAGTCACCAGCATTAATATCTGCCACCGCGGAGCGTGCAAAAATATCTGACACGTTCTTCCGGCCCTTGAAATAGAGTCGTATCAGATATTTATGCACGCTTGTTGTGTCAGATATTGGTGCTGGTGACTGTACCTATTAGAAAGAGTTTGAACCCCTTTTTCAAAATTATTTTAACTGTATCATAAATTGACACGAAAAACTTGATTGAAAACTAACTTTTTATTTTGAATGTTAACTTCGCAATTTAATGATTGTTGACCCGATTAAAAATATTGCCCTGTCAGCTAAATAAAAAGTATGTTGTAGTATTTGTTTGTAATTAGGTAGGTTAAAATCCTAAGTATTTTTTTAACAACCTTACAATTTTTTTTAATGTTTTGTGTAGCTTACAAAAGGGTAACATATACAATATATTATATGTTACGTATAAAGTACGATTTAATTGTTCCTTTTCAATAAATTTTTTAAGGTGTAATTTTGCTACGGTTAAAAAAATAGAAAAATCGGTAAAAAAAACTATCACACATTAGACTAAGGCATTTAGACTTCAACATATTCCAAATACTCCAGTATATCACATCCTGAAGTTTCTACATCGTTATTCCGGACAACCTGTATATCATGTTCCAAAACGCTGAGCAATGTCGCAAACGGTTGTGACACGCGCAATCACTTTCGCCAGTCACATGACTCAAACAAATGTTCCAAATCTTTTCAGCTCGAGGTTGCCTGTACAATGTCGTCCGAGACCCCACAGAGAGCCACGACTTGTGGCTGCGAGCGAACAACATAGCTGCCTTACTCACAAGTCGGCTGAGAGCGTTATGGGCTCAACAGCTAAGACGCGGCCCGAGTAACATACAATCTCAGGCTGACCCAGCAAACTTCAACTACGTTTGGACACCGTGGCTCGACCAGAACAGCAGAACCAACGTTACAGCAGAATTAAAGACGAAACCAATTGCTAACAAACCTAACAACTCTACAATTGCAATAGTAGTTAATTGTAACGGAACTGTGGGCATTAGAAACTTTTTGTGCGTCTTGAAAAGCATTCTGTAGTAGGTACACGATGCACTGAATACTAATAAGTTAAGAAGCAATGTTGTTTATTGCACACGTTATAGTTGAAGTTTTAATAGGTAACTTATGAAACGTTATCTAATAAGAATTTTGTCGAAACTGGGCAAAAATTTTAGGGATGATACAAGGTGGTTCCTTCGACTACTTACCTGCCATACGCGATTTAGTACGTTTATAATTTGTCGACTGGTGCTTATATTTGTGTTTCAATTGCCATACATTAAAATTGAAACCGTGGTCTCACAGACCGTTTAAAGCCTGCTTCCAACTTTTGGATCTTTATTTATTGCCGACACAATTTAAGTAGGTATACTTTAAATACAATGTTTTAGGCTTTTACCGGTGTGTTTGTAGTTTTAAGGTTTTTACCGGTTTGTTGTTTGGAGAAAATGATATTTTATTTTCAATTTGATATCATTAAACTATAATAATTAAAACATACCTATATGAAATAAGAGTAACAAATAACCGTACATATCTGTGGTACACACGGTGTTTAATTATGTGATATTATAATAATATTAATAATTAAAGCATATGAAAACAGTTACTGACGAGTGTAGGTACATCTGCACTGAGTGCAATAATTATTAGTGAGTACAGTCAAGGTCATAAATACGTACCTACATACGTTACCAAGACCTCAAAATGATCTTACATATTTATGCTACAAACAATAATTGTCAGCGTGTATATATTTGATGTGACCGCTGTCTAGGTAGATGATCTTGACTGTAAGCAAGTGTTACTTTAGAATTTCTATACATTTGATCTTACATTAAAGATTTATCCTGAAATTATAAGTGATATACAACAAAGGATTTCTAACTTGTTTCATTCTCCCCTCCCACAAAGTACTTAGTGGTTACTTTTTATACCAAATTGCTACAAGCGACAATTTTTTTGATCTATCTTTCGAAAATGGTGTAAATCCATAGATTCACATTATTCGCTAGCAATACAAGTACATATACCACTCGGAGTTTTTCAGCTAGTTGTGAAATTAATTAATAGAACGTCAAATCTATTCCAGTTTGTAGCGCGTGCGCGCCATCACTTTCCTGACTCCGGGCTGTCGGGACGGGAGATAGTTAAATCCGAATCTGATATTTCCAGAGAATCAGTTTCTAAAGCGGATCCGCTTTCGTTCATAACATCGGATCGGATCAGACTGGTTCGGTCGGGCGCTGCAGGGCTACTACGAAACTCGAAACTCGAAGTTCGTATCGTACCGTCCCTCTCGCTCTCGTATTAAATAGCATAAGTGTCAGAGGGACCGCACGACACGAACTTCGAGTTTCGAGTTTCGTAGTAGCCCTGCTGTAGTAATTCCGATCCGAAGTGACTCACAGATTCAAAAGAGTATTATTTATGAATCGGTATCAAGTAAGTAATCGGATATAAAAGAAATCGCTTAGTCTTCGCTACAAACAAATTAATGATCGCTCGTAAAAATCTGATTCAATAAAAGGGTCGGAGTCGATCAGTTGAATCGACTTCGATATTGGAGCTGGATTTGGTGAATCCCTCATTTTTCGGAGTCGAGATTATCTATGTCCAGGCTGGAGACGAATAATCTGCCGCTCCGCAGCAGCCAATCACGTCTAAAGCGTGAATAAATAAATAAATATCACTGGAAAATTCACACCAATTGACCTAGTCCCAAAGTAAGCTTAGCAAAGCTTGTGTTATGGATACTAAGCAACGGATAAATATAATTATATAGATATAGATACATACTGTTCGGAGTCGATGTCGATTTGATGGGAAAATTTGATAAAAGTCACTGATAATTACTATAATGAATTTATTAATTTAAACTTGATAAACTTAAGGTAAAATGATACTGCTGCCTTGCTTACCGAACGCGGACTGATTTGTTTAGTGCAATTAATATGCCGATGAAGTGAATTTGATGAGTTAGCTATAATGAACGTGCGTAGCTCGTACACATACTTAAATACATATTAAACACCCAAGACCCGAGAGCAAACATTCGTATTTTTCATACAAATATCTGCCCCGACACGGGAATCCAACCCGGGACCTCAAGCTTCGTAGTCAGGCTCTCTAACCACTAGGCCATCTGGTCGTCAAAAATCACACATATGTTGAACAGCGAGGCTATTCCGAAATTCGAAAATAGATTAGTTATTGACATACTTAATATGCCTGTGCGCGTGCGCACTAATCACCATTGATAGCAAGTTCTTTTAGGGCACTTCATTTACATAGGTAGTGATTAACCCATTCATTGCCGAGCGCCAGATTTCGTACTTCGCCGCGATGCCGACGCTTCTGTAAACCGTCCAACGGCGTAGGTACGCGGAAACCAGGTAAAGCTAAATTGGACGACTATCGGCGTCTGCGGCATTATTAGGGTCCACCAATGAACTAAAATAATTTTTTTGCTCACCCACGACCTTATGATAGCATCATTGATATAGACCTCCGCAAAAGTAACGCCTGATTCAATGAATGACTCACTTGAATTCTTACGTAACTAATATTCCAGAATTTCAATTCAACTGCTCGATCCAGGGCTTGTTAATGTTACCAAATTCACATTATAAATAACGTTACGTAACGGTAAAATCATAAAAATACCTCAGTACCAGTATTAAACTTGATAACTTAACATTATGGTAACGTTACCCAATTAACGTTACTTAATAACACAAGCACATACATACATATCGTTGTTGAGTAGATCTAATAGCATAAACAAAAGTTCAGATTTTGCAGAATGATGACTACGGATGCCGCTGTTATGGTAAAAGTGAGAAGTAATCATTAAACGATACTTTGTCTGTGTGTGTCTTGCTCGTCCTAACTTAGGTACGGTTCTGATACATGGATGCTCACGAAGGCAAACGTGCACCAAATAAAAGTCGCACAAAGAGCCATGCAGCGAGCTATGCTGGGCATCACCCGTCTTGACCACATCCCCAATTCTGAAATTCGGAAACGGACTAGAGTTTTGGATGTGGGCAAGAGGGTAACACAATTGAAATGGAGATGGGCGGGTCACTGGGCGAGACGCAATGACGACAGGTGGTCGAAAGCAATTACGGAGTGGTGGCCAAGACTGGGTCGAAGAACAGTGGGCAGACCGCCGGCCCGTTGGTCGGATGACATCTGGCAGGCGGTTGGTAAACTGTGGATAAAAAAAAGGTAACACATAAATATTAAATAATAAAGATATAGGTATGCAAAATTTAAAATTAGAGGACTCTCAAATTGTTTAAGTGCTACTGATAACGTTTCCAAAGTTCTTATGAAATCACGCTCTATATCGGAGTAGTTGGTAACGCATTCAGGATAACACTCCACATTGCTACACTACACTATCTATTCTCATTTATATCTCGACGTTAAACGGTTGTCTGGGTGTCTGTGTTATCATGCTCCGAGAACACTAACTTCAATAGTTTATTTAGCTAACTATACTTAAACAAATGAAGTAATCTATTTAATTCAACAATAACATTACAATGTTTGTATCCGATATTCCTCGGTTATTTTTGATCTCAATTTTTGTGTTGTGTGCTTCAAGTCTTGGCAATGAAGTGAAGCCAAATATCGTTTACATTATAGCAGATGATCTGGTAAGATTTTTTTTACAAGAAAACTAAAAATATATATTATATATTAGGTATTATAAATTAATTGTGTACAAATAAAGTGTGAGCTAACTTTGGGGGCGGCAGACGTGAACTTGCCATCGAAATCCAAAAGCTTAGTGGTTACTTGACCTGAAATGTAGGTATATTTCAGAACTAAATTACTGTTATTATTATTTTAAAATTATGACGGTGGAAGCATTCTACACTTCCACTGAACGTAGATATAGTTTAGATTAGTTAGTGTTTAGTATTGTAACTAAGGGACCCCATACATCCCTGTATTTTTATAGTTATTATTTTTTTGTATTTTTTTTCTTTAATTGTATAATATAGTTTTTAAGTATTTTATTTGTAATTATATTATTATGAAAAAATGATTTTCTGCCAAGTTTCTTGCGGCGCATTCTTCTTGACAATGATGGTCTTTCCGAAAGTGCTGGTAGTTTAAAAAATGACATGTAAAAGTGCCCATTGCGGCCTATTTACTGAATAAATCATTTTAATTTGAATTTTGAATTTAAATTTTGCCAAACATTTGTTTGAATAAAATCATTCTTTATTAGACACGGATTCTTATGAAGTGTTACATTGTTGCGGCAAAGGCGTCTCGATGCTGTGGAATGCATGGAAATAATTAGGTACAAAAGTTATCATCATCATCCCAGCCTATATACCTACGTCCCACTGCTGGGCACAGGCCTCATTTCAGAATGACAGAGCTTGGGCCGTAGTTCCCACGCGGGCCTAGTGCGGATTGGGAACTTCACACACACCATTGAATCGCTTCGCAGGTTTGTGCAGGTTTCCTCACGATGTTTTCCTTCACCGTAAAGTTCGTAGTAAATTTCAAATGTAATGTCACACAACAGTATGGGGTCTATTATTAATGGACAAGTGGATTTTAATATCTTCTCCCTTACTATGGCTTGGGTCTAATTTTAACAATAACAATTTTAACAGTAAATAAATAGAAATGTAAGGTAGTCTTTATGTGACAATTACAAATTAATATTTTGTGGGTAGTTTTGTTTGAGAAAAAATATACGAGTAGGTGGGTACTTGGGGAGTTACAGAGACAAATTAAAACGTTCGTTGTGGTTTGTTAGTCTAACATCTGGTAGCATGGTGTACGCCTGTGTTGCTCTGAAGATGAGCTCTCGTTGAGTTCAAAACGCGTCAGTGTAGTGTGTTGGCGGTGATAGATGGGTTTGTGCGATTTGTATGTGTTCTTACAGTGTGGAGATGGAGGAACTGCATGGACACGCATAATCTTGCATAAACGTAGCTACCATAAGGTCGCGGGTGAACAAATGAATTCTTTTAGTTTTTTCGACACTGGGTTACGATTTGTTATCGATGATATAGGTAGTCATCACGGTGATCTGTCGCTTCGCCGAGTTTAATTACGAAGATTTTCGTTTCGCAGACAACTATTGGCAGATTTTTCTTTTGGCGGAACAACGTTTGGTATAATTTCGTTACGCCTATTATTCGTTTCGCCGAGTAGTCGGTACTAAGAATAGCGATATGCAGATTTACTTTTAGTCGATTGACATCTTCGTAACTCATTCAAATTCAAATATGGTTCACAGACAATGTTAACTCATCCATATTAATATAGAGTCTCAGTCATAAATAGTCAGTGTCTATTTACTTGTATCTAATCATTAAGTTATGTACCTGATGTATGTTACCTACAAGTTAATGTATATTGCCGAATAAACATTTTCTTTCTTTCTTCTTTCTTTAATCACCCGTGGCAGCATAAATTAGCAACTTTTCATTAAAATTATGTACACAGACTGTTAACTGTACCTCCTTCTAAGGAGCATTTTGATTTAGAGTTAAATACTATTTTCCAGATAGCGATGTCAAATGGTTATACTGAATCAAATTATGGTAAATAGTTTGGTTCAAAAGAAACAGGCACGGTTAGTGAATAGCTTGCTTTACACCGTGTTGCCTTCTCAGTCTACTAACAAATACAGGTCTAGCATTTTTACGGTTCCGGAGCCAAAATGGCAAAAACGGAACCCTTATAGTTTCGCCATGTCTGTCTGTTTGTCTGTCCGTCCGCGGCTTTGCTCAGGGACTATCAATGCTAGAAAGCTGTAATTTTGCACAGCTATATAAATAAACTATGCCGACAAAATGGTACAAACAAAAATTCAAAAAATTTTTTTTAGGGTACCTCCCATAGACGTAAAGTGGGGCTGTTTTTTTTTTCTCATCCAACCCTATAGTGTGGCATATCGTTGAATAGGTCTTTTAATTACGGTGTTGCAAAGACGATTTTTCGATTCAGTGATTTGTTTGCGAAATATTTAACTTTAAAGTGCGAATTTTCATAAAAATCGAGCGTCCCCCCCCCTCTAAAATCTAAACCGGTGAGTGGAAAAATTTGAAAAAAATCAGGATGGTAGTAAGTATATCAAACTTTCACGGAAAACTATAACGGCTAAGTTTGATTGAGAATTATTAGTAGTTTATGAAAAAATAGCAGCCTAAGGTATTAAATATACCTAAACGTGGAAGATTCCGTATAAAATAAGAAATCCTTAGAAAAATATTACTTAATTTTTTCGTATTGGCTACGGAACCCTATTTTGGGCGTGTCCGACACGCTCTTGGCCGGTTTTTTACGTTTGCCGCTTGTCTGATAGGATTTATGGTATTTTAAAATCAAACAATATTAATGTTGCCTTTAAAACAGACTAACAACTCTTTGTACTCTAGGCTTTGTAACCAAGATAAGGTGGATAAAGGAACTAGATCAGATTTATATAAGCTTAGGTACCTACTAGTAATGATAGACTGGGATATGTTGACACAAAATATTAGGTAATTTGTACCAGTATGGCCGTTCTTCAGGGGTTTAATTACGGAATGACAAAAAAGAAAATGATGGTACAAATCGTTTCGCAAATAAAAAAAAAACTCCTTTGCGGCGGTATGGCGGCCATTGGGAACCGTCGGAAAAGTATGGCTTTATCGATAAATAACTTTTTTTTTGTTTTTAATGTGTTTTTGTGTTTTTTATTGTAAGTATAATTTGAATTTTACAGCGCATTGGTTTTGCTGTAATGCTGTATTTTTTTATTGGCAAATAAATAAATAAATTATTGCGTCAAAGGGTTTCGTCTCGATGTTTTGGAATGCATGGAAATAATTAAGTACAGTACAACAGTTTGGGTTCTATTATTAATAAATAGGTAAATTTAGTATCATCTCCTTTGCACGGCTTGGGTCTTATTTCAGCAATAACAGTAAGGATTAATAAAACACGCCTTTACAGTAAATAAATATAAATTCAAGGTAGTTTTATAATTATGACGAATAATAAATGTTGTGGGTAGTTTTGTTTGAGAAAAAATATAGGTGGGTAGGTACTTATGGAGTAACAGTGCGAAATTAAAACGTTGGTCGTGGTTTATTAGTCTAACCTCTGTATGGTGTACGGTTGTGTTGCTCTGAAGATTTGCTCTGGTTGAGTTCGGAACGCGACAGTGTATTGTGGTGGTGGTGATAGATGGGTTTGTGTGATTTGTGTCTGTTTTTACAGTGTGGAGGTGGAGAAACTGCATAAACACGCATATCATGCATAAACTTAGCTATAATAAGGTCGCGGATGCGCAAAGAAATTCTTTTAGTTTATTAGTTTATTCACTTGTCAGCAATAAAGCTAAAAAGAAATAAGTTTTCTAAGAAAAATTACCTATACGTGTATGTTGATGACATGTTGACCCACACTGACTGAAATTTCCAGGCGGATTACCTTGATTATGATTCAATGATTAAAATGTATTTTTACAAACGTGCACAAAACCTGCGAAGTAATTCAATGGTTTGTGTGAAGTTCCCAATCCGCACTGGGCCCATGTGGGAACTACGGCCAAAACGCTGTCATTCCGAGAGGAAGTCTGTGCCCTGCAGTGAGACGTATACAGGTGATCAATCCAAATTTGTCAGTTGGGAGAAGTCTGAAATACAATGCAATACTGTATGTACATACATATACACACATTGAAAGTTAAATAAAAGCTTGTAAAACGTGTTCACACCATCAACAATAACAACGATAAAATGTGCAGAATTTGTAACATAGTTTCTACGAATAATCATAGTTTTGCAGAGATTTTGACCAGGTTCGATTCCCGGTTATGTATGAGACTGAAAACAAAAAAAAAATAATGCCTTTTTTATTAAATGTCAAATATCTCTCATAGTTTCAGACTTCTCCCAACTGACCTATTTGGATTGATCATCCTGTTTAGGCCAAGATGTAATGCGATGTGTGTGTTTTTTTTAGTACTTCGTGACGCATGTGTATGAGGCGGCATCATGCCCAATTTTGAGCACAGCAGGACTACTACGAAACTCGAAGTTCGGGTCATGCGGTTTATATAGACTATTTAATACGAGAGCGAGAGGGACAGTACGATACGAACGAGTTTCGCAGTAGCCCTGCTGGTCACTCCTCAGATTGAGAAGGCTTGAACTGTTTCCCACGTGGGCCCAAAGCGAGTTGGCAATTTATGCACTCAATTGAATGAATTGCATCGAAGGTTTCCTCACGGTATTTTCCTTAAGTAAGTTACAAAAAAACTGAATTCACGTGTGTTTGTTTATCATCATCATCAGCCGGAAGACGTCCACTGCTGAACAAAGGCCTCCCCTAGAACGCCACAATGAATGCCAACTCGCCACTTGCATTTCCCGCTACTCTCACGATATCGTCAGTCCACCTGGTGGGAGGCCTGCCAACGCTTCGTCTTCGTCATCGTATAGAAAATAAAGAATTTATGTAAATTACAGGGTTGGGATGATGTCAGTTTCCATGGCTCCGACCTCGTGCAAACCCCCAACATCGACATGCTGGCATACACCGGCGTGGCTCTAGAGCGGTTCTACACTCACTGCTTATGTACGCCGTCTCGCTCCGCTCTGCTGACTGGCAAGCATGCTTACACACTAGGTGATTATAATTGACTACCAGGTTAACGTCCGAGTGGTCGACACGCTAATCCCCAATAGACGACATCCTGCTGTCATCTCTATTGCTAATGCCTTAAAATTAAAGATGCCAACTATTGGGACAGTGATGAGCACTCGTACGTGTACCTTAACGACCGACCCCCCGATCTTGACGACCGGATGGCAGTGGTTAGAGAACCTGACTACAAACCTTGAGGTCCCGGGTTCGATTTCCGGCCGGGGCAGATATTTGTATGAATAATAAGAATGCTTGTTCTCGGGTCTTGGATGTTTAAATGTATTTACGTATGTATTTATCTATATAAGTAGATATGTTTATCCGTTGCCTAATATACATAGTACAAGCTTTGCTTAGTTTGGGACTAGTTCAATGAGGGCTATCGTTTTTGACTCACCAGATGGCGCACAGTTGCGTGAGGTTTTTAAGTATGGCTTTTAAAGTCTGTTATTACGGGCGTGAAAACAAAGTTTAGATTAAAATCATATAATATCATCTTAAAACCGTACCATAAAAATATTGAGCATGCCACAGTGTTCCATAGTCCCCGTTTTGTTTGGAAAAAAGGGAGGACAAAGGTTTCCGAAAGACAAAACTGTCTCAAAACACAGACATGCATTGCTCCGGAACGCATATTTGCCATAATTAATTTCAGATATTGCAAAATATTCACAAAATTATTCTAATTATAAATAAACCCGCGTAGCTCACCCAAAAACTATGAGATTTGACATTTCCGGAGACCTCACGCTACACTAGCGCCTCTAGTGGCGAATTCAAACGCGATAGCCCTCATTGGTGTCAAGTGTCCCATGATATTTATTATTTATTTATAAATGCTGTGGCTCCCGGATCTTTCAATTTCATATCTAATAAGCATTTTTACGCTTACTAGAGACTTAAATACCTACCTTAATAAGATTCTCATATTTTTCTCATCTTCTTTTTTTCCTCATTTCTAATTTAACTTATTGCTTTTTATATTACAGGTATGCAAGGTTATCCTCTAGTACAAAGCGAGGACAGATATTTGCCGTTAGATCAGAAAATTTTGCCACAGTATCTAAAGGAAATAGGGTATGCTACTCACTTGGTGGGAAAGTGGCACGTGGGACTATCTCGGACACAGGCTTTACCTACGATGCGAGGCTTCGACTCCCATTTCGGGCATCGGGGAGGTTATATCGATTACTACGAGTATACGTTGGAGGAATTAGTACGTATATCAATATATTTGTTGTGAAGGTTATGCGTACATGCTGACTGTATATTTTTCGGGGAACGTGACTGGCATTTGTTAGGATTCTCGCGGTCTTGCTATGTAATACAACATAAAATGGCTTTATGAAATTTCAACTCACTGCAGGCTTAAGTCGAATAAACTCATGAATTTTTTATACTTTAAATGCATGTATAATTCTTTAACGTATATCATCATCCTCATGTCAGCAGAAAGACGTCCACTGCTGGACATAGGCCTTCCTCAAGGCGTATATAAACATCGTAATTTCTATGTTTCATAAACTATCCCATAAAGGGAATTCTTTCATTTAACCTTCGAAACATTGACTTGAATAGCATGACCGTTATAGGTACTTCGCGGAGGAGCAAATCATGATTAGGTATCCATTTCATTTTATCCTATTACTTTCTATCGCGTCTGAAACATTGCAGGTGAAATTGAAATACCTCAATTTTTTTGACACGCCACATATATTTAAAAGGCCTGTGTTCTCTTCAACAGTTATGGTTTTATTCAACCTATGTGCTGTAGCTTCATGCGCGGAATAAAACCAATCTGTCCGATATGTCGTCAGTGTGCCTGATTCGTTGAATTCCGCTGACAACTATTTCTAATTTAACGCTTGGCCGGGAATTCGGCCGCTCTTATAATAGAAGGGTTAAGTGTTTTGGTGATTGATGTTCCAGTGGAATGAGACCAAGGTGTCCGGGTACGATCTATACCGGGACATGACACCGGCCTGGGACGCCGAAGGATACATCACTGACCTTTATAACGACGAGGCTAAGTCAAGTAAGAAAATGTTAACACGCTAATGTAGACATGTCTGGAGTAAAGTTACTGGGGTTGAAAAAAAAGCTGTTTTTTTTTTGTGTAAATGTATTCACTATAGTGTGGCTTGGCTTTTCGACTTAGCTGGATTCACTGTCATACTTATATGTCTTGTTAAGACCCAAGAAAAATAATGTCAGAACGTTAGGGAGTTATATATGTTATGGACAAAGTGATTAATAAGGGCATTATGTTTATACATATATCATTATGAATAATGACCAATAATGTGCCTCCTGTGATAAGTGATACAAGTGCAAAATCGTCGTTTTACAGGAGAGCGAAAATAAGATTTAAAAAATTCTTGTTTGTGAGCCAAGGGGGCTAGCATTTACCGAAGCACTTTTTTTATACATAAAAATATATTCTATAAATGTGCATTATATTAAGTGTTTTTCGGTAAATATTGTAAGTTCGAAGAAAATCGCGAAAAACCTGTGAGTTGTACCTATTGAAATGTTTAATCATCATCATCCCAGCCTATATACGTCCCACTGCTGGGCACAGGCCTCCTCTCAGAAAAAGAGGGTTTGGGCCATAGTTCCCACGCGGGCCCAGTGCGGATTGGGAACTTCACACGTACCATTGAATTGCTTCGCAGGTTTGTGCAGGTTTCCTCACGATGTTTCCTTCACCGCAAAGCTCGTGGTAAATTTCAAATGTAATTCCGCACATGAATTTCGAAAAACTCAGAGGTGCGTGCCGGGAAAAATGTTTAACATGAGTAAATAATATGTGTTAGATGATACAAGTTCAGTTATATCATGGTGCACCCCTGGAGCACCCATAATATCTCTTGGTGTAAACTGATATGATATACATGAACTTGTAAAACACACTCACTCACTCACTCACTCAGCGTAATATGTTTCTAGCTCAATATTGCTAAAAAGTAAAATAAAACATAAAACCCTGAAAAATTGTTTTTTTGACTTTGTACCTACCCCGTTACAAATAAAATTTACGTAACTTATATTAGTTTGCAAAAAGTTAAGTAACTTATATCAGTTTACAGCGATACTGAGGCGAGCAGGTCCCGCGCACCCCCGATCCCGCGTCACCGCACCCACGCGCACTCCCACCACACTCTTTATGCTCGCACTTGTATCACTTAGCACAACTGTTATTGCATAATTTTTTTACGGGAATAGTTTGACTTTTAGATATAATTCAATTTGTATACCTTTCCACTTAAAAATGTGTTTGTGAAAAGTGATTCATGACGACATGTATCACTAATCACAAGAAAATGTATAAAATTTGTCTCGCATTGGTAGTAGTACATGTTGAGTTGTACCCTGGTCTGGTTTTAGAAAAGTTGGTCAAAAGTGGCATAACTGTAGATATATCAATATTTCTGAAAAAATACCGAAAAATAAAATGTGAAAATAAATTCAATTTCACTTATACCACAAAGCATGAAAATAAGCTTTAGAGCAATTACATAAAGGGGTTACAACTTGATATATATCAATGTGCACGATTTTTTCTGCTGTTGTATAACTTTTCACAAAATAATCTGCGAAACTTTAGCACCTAAAGGTACGTGAGATAGACCCAAAAAAATTTTTTTTTCTGATAATTTCTAAATAAAAACACACAAAAGGGTACAAGTCGAGTTACATCAGTGATCACAGGAGGCACAAAATTTATCACTTGGTTCACAACATATACAAGCAATTAGGGAGTTTTATTTACAACCACATTCCTAAAATGAAATAGTGCCTAATTTGTCAATTTTATAAAGTCAAGTGTTTCGGTCGATAGTTATAGCGCGACATGACGCGTCGTCGCCGTTGTTTCTGATGGTCGCACACAACGCGCCGCACGTTGGCAACGGCGGCGCTGAGCTGCAGGCGCCGCCCGGCGAAGTACGCCGCATGCGGCACATCGAGTCGCAGCAGCGCCGGATATTGGCAGGTAACAGACATCAAGGGTTGCGGTTGGGTAATGCAGCCCGACGCCTCGTCACTGACGTCACTGTTGTTGCTGATGGTGGCACACGTCTGGTATTCCACAATACTGGGTTCACATTTGTATCATTTAGGCGATCACTGTTGGCAACACCAACAAGAGTAATGCTATTGTGTTGGTAATATGTAGGTAAATTCCGGTCTTTTTCCGGTCGTTTTTCTCACACAAAATACACTTCCCTTACTGCTCACCTCATTTCTGTTTTTATCTCCAATCACTAGAATCAGTGCGAACCGGCGTCCACTCGCCTACAATCACGATCATGAATCCCCATTGATGATCGGGGACGGAAGCGATCTTCGCTAGGTGGCTGGCAAGAACTGGATGAGAGTCGCCGAGGATCGTGCTCGTGGCGTAGGATTGGGGAGAATTTATGTCCAGCAGTGGACTAGGATAGGTTGATGATCGGAGAAAAACCTACTCGAGGTGGATCGCGGCGTATCCCGCATCAAATCACAATTGCGTATCATAATACAATATCAAAATACGTCCATACTTGCCAATCTTGATACTCTTGTTACGCGTGCCAGATCGTGTGTGGGGTAATTAAGATACGCGTAGAAACATGGATCGAGAGTGATTAGATACGGCCGGTAACGCGATCGCGATCTTTTTGCATCTGCACTAACGAGCATGATATTTTAATATTTATCATGCTCGCTGCAGAGACACGACACGTGCCTTCGTAGCTTTGCTGCACCGACGTATAAAATTTATACGTCGGTGCAAAGCTACGAAGACACGTGTCTCTGTAGCGTACCGCAAAATGATTCATGTGATTCCATGAAGCTTAACGCGCTTTATACGGTGGCAACGATAGGAAAGTGATACTGAGTAGTTGCAGGCCATTGCCATTGCCACTGTTCCAATGCAGGCGCCTGAATATTATATCAACAACACTGTAGCTTGAGTGGTTCGCCTTTCAAAAATTTGAGCACTTGCACGGAAAAATTCATAACGTCGTTTGAAATTTAAAGGTTTCATATCGTTGTGCCTGTAAAACAAAGTTTAACGAAGAATAATTCAATATACCTACCTAAATTTTTGTTTCAGCTATGATCAAAAAGCTCGATGACAGTGTCGGAGACATTGTTAAATCGCTTTACAAAAAAGGAATACTAAATAACACGATCATAGTCTTCACATCGGACAACGGAGGAATGCCATCCGAACACACCACGAATTATGGATCTAATTGGCCTTTGAGAGGGACTAAAATGTCTCCGTTTGAGGGTGGTGTGAGGGTAGTAGGCCTTTTGTGGAAAGCCAACTTAAATCCCGTAAGCCGGTTATGGAACGGGTACATGCATATATCTGACTGGCTACCAACCTTGTTACGCGCTACAGGCGTCGACCCTCCGTCTGATCTCGACGGATTTGACCAGTGGGCTAACATTATTAGCAACAAAACTTCTAATAGGTCAGAAATATTTGAAATCGATGACTATGGACAGGGATTCTATGCTATAATGTCAGAGGAATATAAATTGATAACGGGGCACGTTACGAAAGAATTTGGCGATTATCAAGGACATGATCTCAATGGAGATACTGGAAGTATTCCGTCTTACACTAATGCTTTAAAGAGCAGCTTAGTTTATTCTGTGCTGCAAAGTTTGGGTACGTCGTTCAAAATAGGTGACGAGAAATTGAGAAATGAATTGAAAATTGAGTGTAACATTGGTACCGACAAACGAGATAAAATTTTATGCTATCCGGAAAATGGTAAATATTTTATACCTTCCTTCTTTTTTGTAAATATTTTTTAAACCACCATCCTAATTGCTTCTTTTACC
>NC_133475.1:14841061-14921061 GCF_025370935.1 Choristoneura fumiferana | reverse complement strand
GTACTGTCTTGTATCTAGTCATCAATGTTGAATGCCGGATGCTCATGGCTTCCGGCTAGACAGCATCCGGAATTCCGGTCAAAGCTCCGCTGTTTTGTCCTGGTTCCGGTGGCAAAACGCTCGGCTTTGTTGTTTCCGGACAGTTTGAAACCACTAAATTGTAGTGCCAATGACCGACGGACTGATGTTTGTGAATACGAAAACTGTAGTTAAGTTGAAGTCGAACTTAACGTCCCAAAACTTTACGAAGGGTAGCTACTCTTTTTCATATTTTGACTTTTATTATTATCTGTTCAAAACCTTCATTAATGTTGTTGAGAGGGCTGAATCACCACGCGAATATGTCAGCGCAGGTTGTGGTTGGATTTCCTCGACAAATAAACTTCAAAGTATCTTGTGATGACCACTGTTTATTTACCATAAAATAATGGTGGCAATCTGCCTTAACGATTACACGTATAAAACTAAATTAATCCTATCGTAACAACAGAGCCAGATCAGAGTGATGAGTTTGCTTGCAGCCATTGCAACGGAAGGAAGAAGAAGGGAAGAGCAGCGCTGTCACACATGACAGTTGTCAAATATCAAACAGTGTTGCATGCATACAAATTCCAATAAATGTTATGCCAGGTCTGCCTATTCAGGGCAATTCAAAAATTCAAAAATTCCTACTCTACTATCCTGCTTATGAGCCGCTTGATTCCGTATAGAATCTTGCTCGCATTTTCTAATTAGTCTAGACGAAGTATAGTGTGAAAATAGTATGAAAATAGTACCATTATTTTAGAATGAAATGGCAGTCTTATTTCTGTCTCTACAACAGTGATGCTGAATGTAAACTTTGTGAATATACTTTGGCTGCTAGCAATGAGAAGCGTTACGAGGGAAGTTTAATTTAGTTCTTAATTAACTTGCCGACTAAAATAAATTATAACCCGCTCTCTATTTTGGAGTTTGAATAAATTTAACTTTATACTATTATGTCGAAATTTAAGTACCTATACATAAGCGCGGTTGTGCGTTTTAATCATCAAATAAGATTTTCAAAGGTAAATTGGTCATGAGCGACTGTACCTACATCGAGATTGAGACCATGAATAGTTTAATAAATTTTCAGGTCAGGTTTATGGAGTTCATCTTTTTTTCTTTTTCTTTTTATTCGACTGGATGGTAAACGAGCAAGTGTGGCTCTCCTGATGGTAAGACATCACCACCGCCCATAAACATCTGCAACACCAGGGGTATTGCAGATGCGTTGTCAACCTAGAGGCCTAAGATGGGATACCTCAAGTGCCAGTAATTTCACCGGCTGTCTTACTCTCCACGCCGAAACAAAACAGTGCAAGCACTGCTGCTTCACGGCAGGATTAGCGAGCAAGATGGTGGTAGCAATCCGGGCGGGCACACCATCTCCACAGCATTATTCGATAAAAAATTCTTTATGATTGCATGACATGTCATGTAGAACAAAGTAAAAAAATGTTGCTCAATCTTTTCACACATTAAATGGCATCAACGTAGACGTAGATATATATAGAGATTGGCTTTCGGCTAGTGCCGCCGTCTTTTGCTAAAAAGTTAGCACTGTATACTTACTTACTTACTTCGCCGGCTCAGCGACCCAAAGTGGATCTTGGCCTCCGACACAAGACTCCGCCAATTGTTCCTATCCTGTACAATAAGGCGCCAGTCTGCCACCTGCATGTCGCACAGGTGTTTTCGGACTTCATCCAACCAGCGATACCTAGGCTTCCGATTGGCCGTCTTCCAGTCGGTTGTCCTAGGTATGCTCTCTTGGCCGCACGATCCTCTCCCATTCTCTCCACGTGGCCGAGCCAACGAAGCCAAGTATGCGCTTAAGTAATTTGAAAAAGTTTCAGTCTCTCAGCCGGCATCCAATGCGTTAATACCTGTTTGTACTAAATAGATAAATCGTGAACCAGAGAACCTATAATTAATCATATACCTAACATAATTCGATACAACTTCTCAGATACAAATCATTAAGATGGATTCGAACAGTTCATAAAGTTAAGACTGTTAGCACGAATTGCCATTTTCATTTGAACTACTCACAAGTACTTTCTCTTTCATACTGAGCTAGTAAGACAGGGATGCGTGAAGCGACAGAGTTAGACCACAAGCATACGCTGCGGCAGGTCATACAGAAGACTGAAGAGTATAACTTGCCGCTATGTCTAGCGTTTGTGGAATACGACAAAGCCTTTCATTCGGTCGAAACATGGGGTGCTAGAGTCTCTCCAACGATGCCGTATCGACTATCGATATACTTATAGAAGTGTTGAAGTGTTTGTACAAAAACGCCACTATGTCGGTCCGAGTACAGGAAGAGAGTTCGAAGGCGATTCCCTTGAAAATAGGCGTAAGACAGGGAGACTGCCGCCTTGGAAGATGCATTTAAGCTTATCAATATCAACGGTGAATACATCACTCACCCTAGGTTTGCCGACGATATCGTGGTCATGGCAAATTCGATGGAGAAACTCAGCACGATGCTCGAAGGCCTCAATCGAGTCTCCCAACGGGTGGGCCTCAAAATGAACAGGGACAAGACAAAGGTCATGTCGAATGTCCATGTGGTGCCTACCCCTGTTTTGGTTGAGAATTCGGTTCTTTAAGTTGTTGACGCATATGTATACCTAGGACAAACCATCCAATTAGGTAATTCCAATTTCGAGAAGAAGGTCAATCGTCGAATCCAGCTTGGATGGGCAGCGTTTGGGAAACTCCGCAATGTATTTCCATCCAAAATTCCTCAGTGCCTTAAGACGAAAGTCTTTAACCAATGTGTGTTTGATGACATATGGATCCGCGACGCGTCCTTTACTGTAGGCCTTATAAATAGGCACAGACTTGCTCAGCGAGCTATGGAGAGAGCTATGCTTGGTGTTTCTCTACGGGATCGAATCATAATTGAGGAGATACGTAGAAGAACAAGGGTCACCGACCTAGCCAGGCGAATGAGCTTGTTGAAGTGGCAATGGGCGGGCCATATAGCACGGAGAGCGGATGGCCGTTGGGCCGAAAAGTTCTCGAGTTGAGGCCGCGGATCGGCAAGTAGGACGTCCACCAACAAGATGGACGGATGACCTGGTTAAAGCCGCGGGTTCACGGTGGATGCAGGCCGCTGCCAACCGAAGCAACTGAAAGTCTGTAAGGGAGGCCTATGTAAGACAGTGAACGTCCTACGGCTGAGATGATGATGATTATGATATTTGCTAGCTATGCAGAAGCTGCACTGCAAGTTTTAACTAACCCTCCTACACGCATAATAAAATTTAAGATACATTATAATTAGTGCCTAGAGCTTCCCAGGCTTAGAGCTTGTAACGTGAATACCACTATTGCAACTCAGTGCAGATAACTAGAGACGTTTTGCGTTAATTAGTTGCATAGATTGTTGAACACTGTTGAATATATACATGGACTCATATCACATAAGTTTATATAAGTTAATTAATTCTATTGTTTACGTATAGTATACATACAATATACTACAATAGGTAAATGATGATTTGGCAACGGCGCCTTCTATCAGAAATTGTATGGACATTTATTTTATTGAATACGTAACTTGAACATACTCGCGTAGTCGACACTTAGGTACGTACAATAACCTACCCAGTCATTCCTTAAGTTTATTATTATTCAAAGAATCAGCATAGGCTTGGAGCAATCCAGTTTCGATTTGTAAGCCCGAGAGTGGTCCAGTCGATCTCCAAATAAATGGGGGGTCACTCAGACGAAGTGAAATTTCCCCGGCACCTATCAACGATCATTGGTTGCCCTTAACTCTCGTTTACGACCTATCGTAAACCGTCTTTTTGGGCCGAATAAATTTCCGTGCACCCTTGTTTGTAGTTTATTCAGTTAGTTTAGGCCTAAGTCGAGGGATAATCTATTTATATAGAAAACTACACTTGTATTAAAACAGATACCCATTCAAATTGTTTTCTGATAGCCTGCGGGCTTATGTTGCTCAAAGGGTAACGTAATTGAGGAGACCGCTTTATACACTACGCTTATACGCTTTAATATAGATACGCTTTGTACACTGGGCCAGGGGATTTTGTTTAATATGTAATGTTCGCGGGGAGTCATGCATTGTTTCAGTTGTTCTGTGATACGTCGTAACGTAAATAGCTTAGATGTGGCAAGTAAGAATATATTATTATACCAGTATATTGTAATTGAGTTTGGGGAGTAGGTAGGCTCACAGCGAGTTAAATGAAAATTCTTCTGGTTGTTTATGCCATAAATGTATACCTAAGCATGCATGTAACTTACCTTTAAACTGATAAATTTAATATTAGTTACATTAATGACTCCAGTAAAAAAAATACGATAAGTACCAACGTATTTCAGACAGAAAACCAAGAGAAGTCACTGTTTAACCTTAAATTCAGATTTTTTATATGAAGTATACTTAAGTACATTGCGGTACACCTAGTACATTGTTGATAAATTATTTTTCTCCAACTTGCTTGGAAATGTTCTCATTAATGTTGGAAAAATCGACCAGGAAGTCCATCGTTACACGCGTTGATGCGATAATGAATAAAAAAGTGGCATTACTTCCTGGACATGTCCGGGAAGTGTTTATTATTGTGCAGGTTTTTTTACTTTTAATTTTATCCAAAACCGAAAATTCACCAAACAGCCAGCCAATTGTCCAATAATCACGTACGAAAACCGAGATTTATAAAAAAAAAACTTTGTTTTCTGCGTTTAGCTAATGCCAATAATGATTGTGTCTAAATCTTAATAAGGTGTATTTAGACTTAATTATCTTCTCGGACTGCTAAATAGTTTGTAACAAAGGTATGGTTTTTTAATGTTGTGCGTTTAGGAATTGCCGCTTTAAGTAAAAGTAAAAATGTATAATATTTATGTATATTTACTAATCGTATAAGTTTTATTTTAATTTATTTTGATTACTATATTTTATGTGAAACCAAATATACGATTCGGACCCAAATCTTTAATATCGAAATTGAGGCGGGAACGTGAATTTCATTTTGTCAAAGATTTTCTGCCGTGTTATTTTTACGAAAATAAAATGAGTTCTACAAGTACCTAGTGATGAAAATATCCTAATGGACACACCACAAACTCCTAACTCGTAGCGCAGCATCTTTTTCACCTCAGTAGCTCAAACAGGCAGGTTTTTCTATGAAAAATCAGTGAGCAAAATCGCATTTTGCTCACTCCGTGAGACAAAGTAGCTTTTTAATTATTTTTTTTAAATGTTCAGGACAGTGCTGGGTTCACTCACTGAATTCCAAATATTTGTACTTGACTTTTATCTGTCACTTTCACTTTAACACGAAAAAAGCGAGAGATAGGATCAAATGTGTTGATTACAATCTTAATTTTATTGTTTATTGTTCAACCTTTTTAATGACCGAAAGATGAGGCTTTTTGCAGTATTAAAAAATAAGAATGACATATTTAACAAGAAGTTCTAAGTTCAAATTACAATGCATGTTATGAGTATGAGATTTGTATTGTACCTACTGGACATTTTTTCGTTCCGAATTCAAAACCTCTCTATTAACCGCTTTTCAACAATGTTTAGCATTCTTAACTTTTTGGTGACTTTTCAATGATGTAATCGCGACTGTTCGTATTATTTTTGAGTAAGTGTTTTAAATGTGATTATTATATTTGTTTCTTAACAATCGGATTTTATTTAAAAAATTGTGTTTGTTTTGTAAACAGGTAGATATATGTGGTTTTATTCTTATGTTACATTTAAATTATGTTCTCGCTGCTGAGGTGAAAAATTGTATGTATCACACGAGACCAAAGTTTTTTTGCATCTCGTGTGTTTGAATCCCTTGCTGCTCTCAGGATTCTAACCTAGAATCACTCGCTGACGCTCGTGATTCAATTATAGCATCCTTCGCTTACTCGGGATTCAAAATCAACACTCGCAACAAAAAACAACTTTGCTCTCTTGTTGCACAAATAACTATTATCAGTAAGGTTTATTTTTATTACTTACTATTAAAGTGTTAATTTTGTTTAGATTGTAGGTAGATTGTTATATAAACATATTGTGTCGAATAAATATAATGTTTTCGTTTTCTTTCCTCGTATATTTGGAGAAAAGCAGTATACAGGCCTCAGCAGGAATATCATTTCGTGCTTCAAAACGCCTCGTCCTTCAAAACTATACTCATCCACGAAATGACTTTTCCCGCCCTCTGCAGTAAAATACTATTTACTCACAATACACTAGGCACTTATGTACCTACTTACTTAAAAAAAGAAATCTTATATCCATTCTACATTTTATTAAACAAGGTTTATGATAGAAATGAAGGCAAGAAATAAATTGCCACTTTAACGAGAAAGTGGACTCAGACACTGGAAATAAAAAATAAAAAGTAAATTTCAATCTCATAAAAGTAAAACTGCCTGTTCGGAAAAGACGTGGACTTTATGATGTAGTTTTTTTTTATTATTGTTAGAGTTTGGGACTGTAGCATCTCAAAATTAAGATTTAGGTAGAACCTAGTGTTTAGAACCAAATTTATACGGCAAATCATCCCTACGATCGTAAAACTGGTATCAAAACAGCAGTAAAAGCACAATAAAAGAAAATTCACCATTTGCATCCGCAGGTTGCCCGCAACTCTCGCGACGTAGTTCATCTAGTGGGAGGCCTGCCAATGCTTTGTCTTTCGGTTCGTGGCCATCACTCAAAGACTTTTCTGCCCCAACGATTCGTTTTTCAAGCGAAAGGATTTGTTTTTCGAGCGGTGTGGTCCGCCTATTGCCACTTCAACTCGGAATTGATCATTGAAAATGACACAACGTCTTGTGAGATCGGAATCAGGGGGCACGGGAGTGCCCCCGCCAAGACGAGCCAAGCGAAGCGCAAGGGCATTACCTACCTTTTCTCGAAGCGCTTCGTCGTATTTTTGAACCTTCTTAACTTGGGTTCGGATTATACCAGATAAACAAAATTTTCGGGATATGATGTCAGTGGTTGACTTATTAAAACTATAAAGTTTCTATTGCATACCTCTTATACTTTAGATTTTATTGATATCTAAAATATCCCGATTTCCTCACTGACTCACTGATGATCATCAATATTCTTTAGGTTCTTCCTGAAGTCCTAGAAAGCTGAAATTTGGTATGTATATGTAAGCTAGTAATAGTATACAAACAACGAAAAAATCTTAAAACTTGAAACTTTTACAACCCCCCCCCCTCCCCAACCCCTTAAACTAGGGGGTGAAAGTTTCTATTAGACTTCCGCAAATTTTGGTGCTAGAGGTCTGAAAATGGATATAGGAGGTCCTTGTTATAAATAATAAGAATGGGCTTGAACTTAAAAATCTACATTTCCGCACGGAAAGAGTTTTAAAGATTGAATAGATTTTTAAGTTCAAGCCCATAAGACGAATTGCAAAAGGTTCGTGCGGCCGACTCGCCAGTTTAGTCCACGGTTTGCACGCCTACGAGATTAATAGCGGGAAAAGGCTGCTACGCGCTACGAACTACTCGCTACGAGCTACTGCTGTAGTATTTCGTCGCAACTTTAGTGTAAAATTAGGGCTGCCTTATATTTAGAGCTGGGCACGTAGGGTTAGAAACTTGGCTCTACAAGAGATCTGATTACTTATTGACAGTGCGAGCTACATCGTCTCGTCTTGGCAACATTTAACATGAAATGTTTTTGTGGGATCACATTTCCTATACTTCGCTTATTTAGCTAGAAAAAAACTTTAAAAAAGTTAGCGAAATTTCTTATACGTCTAACATTTACTACCACAATCGGGACTTATCACGCTAAACAACGATTAGGTATACCTAATTTTCGACCACATTTCAGTGACCGTGATCACGAGCAGACTCAACTTTGCTGACTAATTACTCGTTGTTTAGCGTGATAAGTCCCGATTGATGTATCTTTTCATTGAAACACTTTTGAAAAGTAAGTCAGCAAATATATATCAAGGAGATAATTAGGTACTTATGGTCGTTTATATTCTTATGGTCACATAAGTAATAGTTACTATTTTTAACCACCACAGGAGCCCCTCTGAAAATCAGCGCTGAGCTAACGGGCCCAGCACAAGCTGAGACTGGCTGGCACCCATTGCCAAACTCTTTAGCAAACTACGGTATTTTTTAATGTATTAAGTGTAATCAACTTGTTTTTTGGCAATAAACATTATTTATTTTATTTTATTTAAAAAGAGTTTTTCAATAAAAACTCGTCGAGATTATGTACCCTTTTTCTAATGCTAAAATAAACGAAGTATATTCCTTACCGGGAGACTTTGAGCACAGAGTATCGAAGTTCAGCGAGTAGCCAAGTTGCCGGGTTTCCCGGTGCTTTACCTATATTGCATCCCACTCAATCTTCAATTAATAGAGTTTAAAACTTGTACAAAAATGTGGGTAGTATTAGTGTCGTATAGTACGTACGGAGAGGTTGATGGATCGCCCGCCGGGCCGCCGCTGACTCATCGAGAGAGCATTACCACGCCTCCGATGCGCTCCATTACAGAGAAACGCTTATTGGTTTCTTTAGCTCGTATTAATATTTTTTGGTTTATTTTTAGTATACCCGTTTCTTAAAATTAATCCGGAATATTTCAGCATAATATTGTATACTACATAGAATATCGATAAGTTAGATTTTGGAGTTAGAGTCAATTTATAAAGTTACATTCACTTTTTGACGATTGAGAAAAGTAAGGGTACTTTGTAACGGTACGCGGTAACATCGTCTTTTCACTTTATTTCTTAAACAGCACTCTTTTGTGCAAAACTGGGCAGGGCTAGCGCTTTAGAAATTTTATGGCTCCGTCAAACCAACACCTCTAAAATGGATTAGTAAATATGGTATGGGGGCGATTTAAGATCAAGTGTTTGAAAATATCTTTCATCAGTGATGAAAATCGGTAACATTGGTGACATGAGTGACGTGCAAGAGGAATAAGAGTGCTAGAAAAGCATTGCTCGGATTCACTGTCTCAAAATGTTAAACGAAGTAACATTGTAGTGGTGATTTTATCTATTTTTGAAACAAATTGTCGAGTTTTGACCACTGAATCGCCCCCTATCCGCTCTTTCTTTAGGCCTCAGTAGGAAGTAGCTATTATTTAATTTATTCCGTCATTGCCATGAACCATTATTTTCGCCTTAAAGCAATTCAATCAAAACATCGCTGATGGTTGACGTTCGAGATTAATTTTCTTAATTACTGCTTTCCTTTGATTAATTAATCGTTATTGTGAAACATTTCAACTCTGTTAGCGGCCCGAAAAATAATTAGGTAATAATTAGTAAATTAAGTGTAATACAGATTCAGATTTTGAGTGCTTTATTATTTATGAACCTATAAACAGTTTAGTACTAGTTGGTATTTTATAGTTATAAATTGTGTATATTGGTACAGTGTTAATCTAATGAAAATTAACTACGGATTAATTAGATTTCGGCTTGGACTTTGAATGAATATAGTATTTTATAAAACTGCTATATTGAGCGCTCGTCCCTATGGACCTAAGGTCTCAAACCTGAAGGGTATAAAATTGAACACGGAGCCGAGACCTCTATATTTATTTGGCTTTAGTTTTTCAGCCACCTGTTGTCATACTAGCTCGATTAGCTGTTCCGCAGATGTGTGACGGAGCCAGTGTGTCTACGCATAGGTCACGTTCCTCACCAGCACACGACTCGATTTCCACGGAATGAGTGATATTCCGTCCGGATTTTTACCATCGTCCTGGATATGCCCGGTGGCCCCAGTAAGGCCAGCTCGTTGACGGTGGCAAGAAAGCGGCGGATGCTGTCATTAAGGACAGAGTGCCTACAGAAGGCAATCTTCTGGCAAGAAATGCCGTGGTGCTCCAGCGTGTCTACCTCAGTGCCACAGGGGCATTTATGTGGTGCACTGGTACATGAAACTTCTATTTGCAAACATTATTTAAATTCTGAGGGTCGGACTCTATGAATGTGCCAGTGTTGGCTGATGGAAAGGCGTGTAGCCAGTAGTTAGCTTCCGTTGGGCCTGCAGTCAAAAGTCTGGCAATTTCAGATCTCGTGCTGCGATTCAGTAGGAAATCAGTTTGTCAAATTTGATTGAATGATACATACCTACTTAGGTACTTACATAAAATCACGCCTTTCCCAACGGAACGGAACTCAATTAACGGAATTGAATGATACTATAAATAAATTAGATATGTAATTACTTTACTTCTGATACTTATTAAACTTGTACTTTGAATGTTTACTAATAGGAGTTCACACATTTTGATCTAACGCTTCTTCGACATAACAGTCCAGATTTTGTTTGAGTGGAGTGAATTTTCAAGCATTAATTACGGAACTGTGATGAATGGAATTGTGTCGGGCCGTCGGGTTGCCGCACGTCGGCAACTAATTGAAGCGGGCGGGCGGCGGCCGAGAAAAAACGCAACTCCGATGTCGAAACAAATGGCGAAAACTGTTTTTATTTCTATCCTGAAGCTGACCTAGCACGAAAGGGTATAGGGTATTGTAGAAACCTGCATAATACTAATAAAATTGTTCGTCTTGGCTGACTGTGCCAACGCATAGCCAAAACTTTTAGCTGAGAAGATATTTAAACTGATGAAAATTTATTGAATCAGGCGTTACTTTGCGGAGGTCCATATCAATGAACTCAAAGAATTTCTTTGCTCACCCGCGACCTTATGATAGTCTAACTTAGACTGTGTCTAACTGGGTTTGTGTGATTAGTGTGTGTTCTTACAGTGTGGAGGTGGAGGAATATTTTGCATAAACTTAGCTATCATAAGGTCGCGGGTGAGCAAATAAATTATTTAAGTTCACTTTAAACTGAAGATTCTTTTCTTAAAAACGGATTTTAGTATGAGTCGTTTAGTATAAGTGGAAAAAGCACTTGTATATCAAACTCGTGATACAGAAATAAATCCTTCGAATGGTTTAGTTTAGTGAATATAATGTTTTTTAGAGACAAAAAGTGAAATTAATAAGAACCTTTTCGCTGCGTCTTATTACCGTTTTTTACCTGCTAAAAAAATATTGTAAAATTGATTGTGAAAAGGTACACTATTACGTAAGGTAATTATTTTCTTCGGTGGTATGCGTGTTTGGAAAGATCGATGCCTGTCCAGAAAAAAACGCCAGTGTGCTAGGGCCTCTGCAGCTCGCATGCAGTGGAGAGAAGCGGCCGCTCCTGCATTTTACCTTTTGAATTTAAAATTAGTTTTCGTTTAAAGCAGAATTTGTGGAATAAACGTTATTAACAGTTTTGCTTGGACGTGTCGATCTTGAAATTAATTTCCAGCGGACAGCACTTGTTGAACGTCGTTATTTCAAGCGCATAAGACAAAAGTTACTGCCATCGCTTTTATTTCCTTCAAAGGTCTGATGCACCTTATTCCCGGTTGGTACATAACTATCTTACATAACCAGCACTGGGAGGGGCCAAATATCTCCTATTTAAAACATATTTGAATGGCCACTTTTACCGTCAATTTAGGTATGGAAAAACTGACAACGATTGAAACGAGGAGTGTTAGATACAATTGCGGCCACAAAATGCGCGACCGAGCGAGCGAAGCGAGCGCGCCGCCGTAGCGGCGCGCGAAGCACCAGCAGGGCTACTACGAAATCCGAAAAATTCGATTCGTGTCATTCCGTCCGTCTGACACTTTTACTATTTAATGAGAGTGAGAGGGACGGTACGGACTCTGGACCTAATTTATTTAGGAAATACCTTTACCGGTGCTGGTGGCATGGTTGGTTATGTATAAGGGCATTATGCTACTTTTTTGTCAAATTTACTAAATAAACTACCAAATGGAAGTTCGGTCAAGTATGTGAACTTCGGTAACTCGGTAACACGTGAAAGAAAGAGTGAGTCGAGCCAGAAGTCCATTTGGTCCTTTAGATTTTCCTTTCGGCTATGTCAAGGAGACGTTCAACTAACTAACAGCCACGGGACAACGAGCTGGGAACAAGTGGGAGTTGCTATAATGATACGCTTAGAGCCCTCGCCACCGGCGACTTTTTGTAGCGATGCTGTGCTGTCGTGCGTTCGCATCGATACGGTCGCTAGCTGTGTGCCCTCGTCCACATAACACGATTCAGTCGCGATGCAAACGCGATACTGTCCGCTTCACCACCCTTCCCTTCCCACCCTCCCTCCGTTCTGTCCACGATGTCGCCTGACAAGGTCGCGCGTTGGCATCGCTTCTGTAGCGCGTTGCAAATGCGACTAGCGCGCGCAGCGATGCGTTTCGTAAATGCCCGACAGCATCGCTATAAAAAGCCGCCGTGGGCGAGGGCCCTTAGAGGTCTATGTTATTCCTGTGCTTCAACGAAATTTATAAGCTAGCTAACTTAAGTAGGTATAAATTAGACAAGCGGTAGTAGAAGCATAATTATTCTCCTTGCCGGGCACGTTCCGCTGAAATTCTTAGTATTTGGCGTTTGTTTTGCCACTTAGAAATTTCAGCCATGCTCAAATTAATTAGTTTTCTGTCAAGTTTCGGTTAATTTAGCGCCTACAATGTACAGTCACCAGCACCAATATCTGACACAACAAGCGTGCATAAATACGACTCTATTTCTAGGGCCGGAAGGACGTGTCAGATATTTTTGCACGCTCCGCTGTAGCAGATATGAATGCTGGTGACTGTACATATTTTAATTGCAGGCATTTTAACGGCATCCGCATCGCCTGAAGAATTTATGCAATTAAATTTAACTTTTTACAAAAGTGTGATTAAACATGACGGTTCCTAAACCTATTAAACTTTTAAACAATCAAAAGGTTCATCCATGAATAATAAAGGCTACGCTAGCTGGCCCGGGTGCACCGAGCGGGTACAACATCTGCGGGTACCGTACCTACAGGTACAAAATCCGACGCAAGTGACGCGTGCAGTTAGCGCTGCTCATACTATTTACCCGACTGCCTGATGGAAGGTTGTTTTTTGAGCTTAAGTATGTATGTATGAATGTATGTAGGTATGTATGTCGGTATGTATCTCCATTTTTTGGTCCTCGCTGCAGCCTAAACGGCTGGACGGATTTTAATATATGAGGTATCGTCATAACTGAGTGACATAGAGTAAGTATAATATTTCAATATGGCAAAATATTTTGTATTGTAACAATATGGGTATCAAATAAAAGCTAATAATTCGCACATTATAAATATGTATAGGTTATACCTAATACTTTTAGGGGCTGTTTTACCAACCATTGATTAATTTTATTTGACGGATAAATGTGATGCCGTGTGTTCGAATAGACATCTATTCGAACAAAACAAACAGAGACGGCACACAATTATCCGTCAAACAATTTAATCAATGGATGGTGAAACAAGGAGTAAATCTACCATTTTCACAGAAATATCAAAAAGCATGAAATAAAACAATAAAATGTAAATAATAAAAACTCGAATGTCTTAATAAAACCAAAAGGAAGAAAACACCTAAGTCTAGTGGTCTAAATCTCTGCTAAGTAGCTAATTTAAAGTTCAACAGTCGGAACCCATTGATTCAAATCGTGTCCAGCTCAAAAAATCATAGTAATGGCTCCCGAGTGTTAACTTTAAAAGAAAGAAAGAAGAATCTGGGTGATGTCTTTTGTATTTGAAGTAGTAGTAAATATATCTGATATATATATATTTGGTTCCATTAGTACCACCGCCGTCATTAAATAAGCAACTTAGAGTTTTAAGCCAATTCTTCCTTTTAGTTTTTTAACCTTTTCGCCAGGCTTCTATATTGCAATGCCTAAAAGTAAACCTGAACATAATGCAACGAAAGTTGTTTTTCCATTGAAGTAATGGACGTATATATAGGTCGTTCGCGTGGAACCTGCGGTGCGTATATATGAGTCGTTGGCGTCAATAAGGTTAAGGCAGTCGGGTTTTTCGTTTTTTTTTAATACCTATAGGTTTTAGTAGGTCCTAACATACCCACAAATTTGGACACAATTTGCTGGCGTGTCGCTTTCACAGAATTACATATTTTTATTGGTTCCGTGATCACTGACCTATGACTGGCCTGGCTGGATGGCTTTTTAGAACATCTAGGTCCCTTTTATTTTAGGTTTTGAAGTCGTAGTTCTGAAACACGAAGTAAAACAACCGGCTAAGTGCGTGTCTGTCTCGCACTATGAGAGTTTCGTACAAATGTGTAGGTACTTATGTATCAATATCCAGTGTTAGCTGAGCCCCTCTCCTAACAAAAGGTACGCTAAAAAACGTGCGCAGTGTGGAGTCATTTTTGGTGGTTACTGTCATAGGTATAACATAGTATGTCATAGACATAAAAATAGTTATTTGTTATGCAAGGGATTTTAGGATTAAACCACATGCGATGCAATAATGAACAAATATTGAAAGACCACTGACTTCTGACTTTCTGAGATGGTTGGAATGACTGAAAATGAGTGATAACTTAATTTACTCCGTCTAAAACGTTCCTGGAATTTGCAAATTATGATCAAATCCGTCCAGTGTACGTACAAGTACCTAAATCAATTTACTTATGTCTGAGTTAACAACTAACTCCACATTAAAGGGCAGCCTTACCTACGGATGAGAGAGTTGAAACGTGTCCATCATACGATCTTTGTTTTCTTGTCTATCCCGGTTCCAAGCAACAATACGTATTAAAGTTTATTTATCCGTGTGTTTGCGTGGCTAAATGGGATAGTTGGTAATTTCGGCTGTTCCCCAATTATCCACTACCTACAACTAGCTCGTCATCAGAAAGCCCTGTGTTCATTCCGAAGTGCACTAAAACTTCAATCTTATTTCGTAGCGCGTACGATTAAATGTTGAGAAATGATAAATTGCAACGCAAAACCTACTCGTAGTTCTAGTGAGCTGTTGCATTATACTGGAGCTTATTATCAGTGTGTCACACGCACTCATACATTATGTATGATAACACTCTCATACAGGTGGTTTGTTGAAATAGCGAATTGTTGCTATTATGAACATCGAATACCAACCAACGCCTCAAATTGTACGGTGAATAAAATTAGAGCTCTGATATCGTACGAAATGCCACGGTAGCTTAATGATTTGACCAATAATAAATAAAAATCAATCAAGCACAGGGCTCGTAGCTCTGAGTTTTTTTAAATTCATGTGCGAAATCGTTTGTGGAAATTACTATTATCTTTTCGGTGATGGAAAACATCATGAGAAAACCTAAACATGTTAAGCAAATCAAGAAGTTCTCAATCCGCACTGGGCCCGTATGGGAACTACAGTCTAAGGCTTCTCAATCCGAGAGGAGACATATGTAGGCCGACGGCTATTTGCGACTAGACTCGCGATAAGCAAGCCTAAGGGATAAGAATAGGTACCAATTTAAAAAGAGACTATTTTATATTTAATCGTGTATTTTGTTATGGATTTGGCGATTATAAATGATGAAACTAAAATATAAGTGCTACCAGAGTTATAGTTTTGTGCGTGCTTACACTGACAAGCAAAGTAATAAAACAAAAAGGTCACTTTCTCTACACATATGAAGAATAAGAGGTAATGAAGAATCAGTTACATAAGTGCTCTAGATATTTCTTGCGTGCGAACATTTTTTTAAGCCCAGGCTGCATTCATCAGATTAAATATAGAGTAAGCTTCGCGGCACATCTGAAAAAGAACGTACCTGCATTATAACATATTATGGTTTCACTTAAATTTACTAACTTACTATTATGTACTTATTAGAAAAAGGAACCATATTTATTTGTTTAGGAGCAATCTTGGAAGCTAAATTTGACCAACTTGTAGTGGTTCGATTGACTTGAAATTTGGCATACTTATGTAAATTTGGCGACAATACAATAATCTGGTAGTGACATTTTGGTAGTCTTGCCAGGATCCTCTCCGCAGGAGGGAACTCCTCAGTGGTTAATGGCATCGATTTGAAATTTGGTACGGACGGATATGTAGTTCAAATGACAACGCAAGTAGGTATACAGTTCCGCCTCGCCGTCAGAAAGTAGCTAGAAAATTTTTGAGCTGCGAAAAGATTGCCTGTAACATTTCTTTTCTTGCACACAATAAATTATCACTACCATGCCATGGGATGTTAATCGGGTAGATTTGCTCTTTGACTACTGTATTATTATAACCATCGTCCGCTTTTACATATCTATACCTATAAATAAAAGAGCAACGTGATCGATTGACGGGCACACAGCCTTACGCACTAGAGCCAGATAGCACCTAGACAAACACCTGGCAGAAGCATGGCAGGCATATTCCTTGAGGATCATAAAGATGCACTACAACATTTTTTTGAAATTCCCATGGGAAAGGAAACTGACCTTCTTTTAGTTTGCGGGGTTTAAGTAAATAAGTCGGGCATAAGTTAGTTATTTACATTTCATCATTTATCGAAGTTGCCTTCACGAAGCAGGGATCTGCATTATAATTAATTATAAAAAATCAGCCAAGAGCGTGTCGGACACGCCCAAAATAGGGTTCAGTAGCCATTACGAAAAAAATAAGTAAAAATTTTCTAAGGATTTCGTATATTATACGGAATCTTCCAAGTTTAGGTATATTTAATACTGCTGTTATTTACTCTTAAACTACTAATAATTCTCAAGAAAACTTAGCCGTAGTAGTTTTCCTTGAAAGTTTGATACACTTTAATCTAATCATTTTAATGTAAATTTGCACTTTAAAGTTGAATATTTCGCCAACAAATCAATGAATCGAAAAATCGTCCTGGCAACCCCATTGCACTCAATGGTTTATCCAACGATACCCCCCACTATAGGGTTAGTCGAGAAGAAAAAATTGAAACATGCTAACTAAACACTAATGCCAGCAAATATATTTATTTTAACTACTCGTATATATTAAGGGTACACAGCTTATCTTTCACCCACATTAAGTGAACAAAGCTCTCATTGACGACTATGATATCGTTTTCCAGTGGTTTTCAACAATATCTCTTCATATATTTCCACAGAATAAGTATGGTAAGTATTTATTTTAAACCTAAAACTGCGTAAAAGTTTGTTTTCGTTCATACTTTTTTTTACTTGACGATCACTCCGTGTCAAAAAAGTAATTAACCTCAGAGAAACAGAGGTATTTATAGATTTAGAGGGCTGTTTTAGACGCGTTCAGTATAATTTGAATCCTTGACGTCTGGTGTAAGCGTAGACTATTATTATTAAAGAATATGGAGTAAAAGAAATACGAAGACATTTTTCTTTTAGATTCAACAACGATTTAATTAACAATTACTTACCCTTTAAATGTTAATCTGAGGCTCGGATACTAAATACTTGTAAGATAATTACTGATCCTAATATAAGAATGAAAAAATATGAGCAAAAAGTAATTTTTATCTCATACAACAATCAAGTCTTATCTTGTTTAGATAATAATAAAATCTAGAAATAACATAATTGAGCTTTGTTTGTCCACGCTTAAATTTAAATAAGTAGGTATATAAGTCAAAGTAAAAGTCAAAATATCTTTACAAAAATATATATAAAATATCTCTAAAACAAGCCCTTCATCCCAGCCTATATACGTCCCACTGCTGGGCACAGGCCTCCTCTCAGAACAAGAGGGCACTTATGAATGTCAAAAAAAATCTACCACCGGTTCGGAAAAACTTTACTTTACTTTATTTTTTAAAACAGATTTACAATATTATTAAATGATATCTATACATCACAAGTATTTAACACAACTTTATTTTTGACACAGTAAGTTCGCTATTTGAAGGGAAATCACCAAAAGTCACCTAAGTCACCAAATACCAATTGTAGCAATTATCATTCTACAAATTTGAATGGAACCATTTTATTAATACTATTACCATGTATATCTCTTAATAATCTGGCTGTTTTTTGAATGACATGTTTAAAATCAAGTTTTTAGGTTCGTTCGCGAAGAAATAGTTCTTGACAGGATTGTGGAAATATTTCTTATGACAGAAACAGAGATAAATAAGCTTACAGATTTTAAAGTAATAATATTTTTTAAGCCCATAATATCTTCGATATAATCCTTGTTAACTATTTAAAGTCGGTACCTACCACTACATAGAATAGAACGATTAATTTTCGAAATGATCACGAGTGCGATCCATTTCAGCTCATTCAACAATAGTACATTACTGCAGAGGCCGGGAAAGAAAGGCTTGCAGGCTGAGTATGTATAGACATACGAGGATAGGTATACGAGGCTGGCATGTTCTTTCACGCCGAGGCTTGTATAGTGCTTTTCTCAAACATGCACTGCAAGAAATAAAAACTCCAAGAAATCAATGTTTTATTCGTAAGACAACTAAAATTGTACCAGACTCAAATTATAAATGCCATTTATATGTGTTTATTTCATCGTAACATGATTTAAAATGTTAAAATAATCCCAGTAAAATCAAATTGCTATAAAAAAACATGTACATATAATGGCCTTTATCGTGGATATTTGACGTTTTGCATTGAAACAAAAGACTGTTGTCTTGCAGGCCTGCAACAGTATATTTTGAAGCCATAGATATTACATACCTAGCATGTTTGAGAAAAAGTATTTTTAAATGTATCTATTGCTTACGAATAACATCGTTCGATTTGGACTTCTAAATATTGTTAGAGTTGGTTCAAATTTTACAAAAAGAGGTTTAAATTTTAGTCAACGACGACTATCGTGACGAGATGACGTGAGCGTATGTATTTCAGCTGGATTGGCAGGTGTATGCTTAGGATAGGGAAGAGTAGCGGAGGAAAAGGGAGGCACAGGCCCAGCAGTGGGACGTATATAGGCTGGGATGAACAGAATAATCAAAACCAATCTTCCCAGTGCTTTAGTAAATAAGCTGTTACTAAACGCAATAAAAATGATGAATGGACTTATTAAACTATACATTTACCTTGGCGAAGGTATCCAGGCAGATGGCGTAAAAAACGGTGCTGATGACGAGCGGCTTCGTGGCTCGAGTCATCATGAACAGGACGGTGCGGCGTACGCGCAGGTCCGAGTGCGTCTCCCATCCACACGAGTATAGTGCCATACGAAAATCATCACCCTGTGCATGAAGTACCTACTTAAAGATGATACCAAACAGGAGTATTTATTATTCGTCTGTCAGAATTTTGAAGATAAGTAAAAATTATTTTACTAATATTAATTTATTAAGAAATATTAAGAAAATACAAAATATCCATAGGACTAAAACTACTATTAAATTGAAATAAATAAAACTAAAACTTTAATTAAAAAAGAGAGGTGGGCCTCTTGGCATCGTGCTCATCACGCAGGCAGCATTCCCGCGTTGAACTGCGATAGAGATTTTTTGCGCGAGGAAGCTGCCGGCGCGAGGGTTGCCTGTTGCCTCCTTTATCCTATTGCTGAGCTCCCTGTGTAGCTCCAGCGCACCCTTACCCCAAGGACCTAGAGTCTCGAGTGTCGAAAGCAAAGAATTATATTGGGCGCCGAGACAGCTTTTAGATATTTAGATATTGTTTAGATTTTTTTTTACCCGCAACTTCGCTCGCGTTGAATTATTATGTAGTTTAAAACTTTGTGATCCTTTTGATCCCACAGGAACCATAGATTATTTTGGAATAAAAAGTAGCCTATATGTTAATCCAGGGTATTTATTGCAAATTTCATGCAAATCCGTTCAGTAGTTTCTGCGTGAAAGAGTAACGAACAGCCATCCATCACCATACTTAAAGAAATGTGCTTATTTTTTATTTTCCATCTTCTTCTTTTTATGTAGATTGCTTATGTCTTCGAACATTTTTTGCTGTGGGCTGGCCGAGTTATTTACGAAAAACTAAAAAATGGGACCTTTACAAAGTTAGCTCCACTCCAACCCATCAGTACTTTTAGTGGTTCTCTATCGTTTGCCCGAATTTCATATGCCCGAATGTATCGTTTTCTAGAATTTTCATTTTCCATAAAGTAATTTATTTCAGAAATAGTCATTTCTTCAAAGTTGATATTAAACTAACCTAACCTAACCTACTGCATTCTATATGACGACATTTTAAAAAATCCTGGAAACAGCACGGTTCTATATATTTTATGGCAAACGTTGGTATGGCAAGTGAAATTCGGGCAAATGAAATTCGGGCAAGTAAAGGGAAACTTTTAGTATGCGGTTTAAAACACCATTCCCTACAACTATGCCAAAATTCGCTTATACGTGAGTTTTTTCCCCTGAGAGGCAGTTTTTGGTCTTCATTGGGTAGGCTATTACATTAAAAAACTAAGATACAGTGAGATTATATTAATGAATGAAAAATATCTTAATTCATACCGTTTCCATTAGAAGATCGCTGTAATAGCAGGGCATGAAGAAGTGTAGAATAACACCAGTAAAGAAACCAATGAATTCCAAATTGACTTCTCCGTTCCGTAGGGACTGAAACATAGTTTAGGATTACGAGTAAAGTTCACTTAGGCGTTTTAAATACAAAACGTTGAAATTCCTTTTCAACAAAGTAGTCTATCAAAAAGTCGGACCTAAAAAAGGCCAAACAATATAATGACATCGTTTGTGTAATTCAATAGCATGAGATAGAACAATCAAAAATTTTCCTCATGACAATAATTCAAACCTCGGAAAACTACCTAATTTTAGCTTCAATATTTGCAAACCTTTACCTCCGTAACTTGAAATGCTGTCAGCGGTAAAAGAAAAGTTGTTGTTTTCATATTAAACTCGTACAACATTGTAAAATTTGTCTTGATTACCTCGATGAAGCTGGAAAGTAGATTTCTTTTAAATGAAGCACTACGAAATAACTATACTTATACTTAGCTAATAAGTAATTACCTCATCATCATACCTGTAAATATCTTGTAATTTTAAAATGATTGTTCTTAGTTTTTCTCTGACCAATTCATCAGAGTCCGAGGGATCTGAAAACAACTTTGATAACCGAATTTTAAGAATATTTATTTGACCGCATAAATGCAGCATGAAAATTGGTACCAGAGGGTCGAATCCTATGTACATGGAGGTAGAATATACATCAAAGAATAATGTCAAGAGAAAACACATGACAAAAAACACGGGAACATATTTGTACTCTTCCAAAATCCAGGGGTACTTTAACTCAAACATGGCGATGAGTTTAAAGTCCCCTACAAAATAAGATTTTCCCATCAGAATAAAAGCTTTTATTGGGAAAATTGCGCCTGTGGTAACTGCGGATATTACCCAAAACTTGCCCACTTTATCACCCCTCATTGCAAAATGTAATACAATACGTTGCTCTTCGTCAGTAAACTCTTTTGCTAACTCGTAATCTTCATTCACGATGCGCATTAGAGATATGATAGATTCTTGAAAATGCAACAGAATTCCATATTTATACGTTATCGTGACAGCCACAATAGCCATTATAACATTTTTACTGGCATCAGCGAATCTCTCATTTTGAATATCAAAGCGTATCGAATACAAAAGTAGTGAAATGCACACTACGGACAATATTAAAATTGAAATAAATTGTATGCACCATGCCTTATCTCGCGCTATATAGGGATGAGAGCGGTTTAGGCGCATAGCTTTTCTAGAAATCCAAAATACTTTGTCGAAGTTAATATCATCATCGATTATTTTTGACATATTTTTAGGAAAACGTATTCTGACCAGTTCCAACCAGTAAAGGCAAGTTCAAGACAATAAATAGCTCGAAGTTCTCTTGTGCTTGTGACAAATGGTAAGGAGATTGCCTGAGAACTTGCGGGTGTATGTGACGCTGAGTGCTAGCTTATTACGGAGATGTGCGCCCCTTGTCAGTCGCAAAAAGTAAGCGCGAGTCTAGTTAAAGTACTATAGTATTAATTTCTCATGATTTTTGAGTGCTTAGAAAACACGAATGTCAAAAACTTAACGTATGCTGAAGTAATCATATATCTACAAATCCGTAACCAGCTTTGGGTAATTCCGCGGATCTGACGAATATAGCCAACAATCCATACTTAATATTATAAATGCAAAAGTGTGTGTTTGTATGTTTGTGTGTATGGTTGTCTGTCTATCACGTCGGAACGGAGCGACGGATCGACGTGATTTTTGGCACAGAGATAGTTTAGGGGTCAGAGAGTGACATAGGCTACTTTTTATCCCAGGAAAATGCACAGTTCCCAAGGGAACAGCGCGCGATAACCGAATTCCACGGGGGCGAAGCCGCGGGCAAAAGCTTGTACAATCTAATAATACCTTTAAGCGAGCAATTCTTGTATAAATATATATATATATATATATATATATATATATATTTCGGGGATCTCGGAAACGGCTCCAACGATTTCGATGAAATTTGGTATGTAGGGGTTTTCGGGGATAAAAAAATCGATCTAGCTTGGTCTTACCTCTGAGAAAACGCTTGTTAGTTTCAGCCTGACCATGACTCTTTATTGAACACCAAAACACAGTTTACAAAGTAAGCAGTACAGGTATTTAGAGATTTACTCCAAATTCCTAGAAAGAAGTTTTTGTTAAAAATTACATTTTTAATACAAGTTTTTTTTGCTGATTGTACTTTTTGTTGACTGTACTTGTATTGTCATCCAAACTACATTTTCGTACCAAATTTAAAGTGGATGCTATAAACCATTGAGGAGTTCCGTCCCACAGAGACAATCCTAGCCGGACTACCAGGATGTCACTAAGTATCAGATTATTGTATTGTCACCAGATTTACATAAGTATGCTAAACTTCAAGTTGATCGGAGCACTGGATGAAAGTGGGTCAAATTTTGCTCCCAAGATTTGACCCATACAATAGTACATTGTGTCTTAAGGGCGGTAAATAAGGAATTACGAACGAGAGTCTATTAGAATAGTCTTTAATGAGTCGATGTTCGTAATTCTAGTACCACCCGTGCGACATACAATGTTTTTCATCACATCAATACAACAAAACTAAACGACAATAAATTACTAATTGCGACTCATTGCACAGTGCCATCTTTTGGGGAACTGAGTAAACATGAAGTAAACTAAAATATTTAATATAATATAATTATTTAATATATAATTGTATAATTTCCTCGGTCGAATTATACCTAATCGTATATCGCCTCGTGGCGTATCGTGGATACTTTAAAAAAAAATCTCTTTTTCGTTTGCGGAGTAAATATCAAACGATTTGTGTGGATTTGGGGCTCGCGTTTTATACGCGTTCCCACGCCTTCCTGTGTGAGAAATTGTATTCCTTGAGCATGGTACAATATGAGCATTTCTATCTACCGTTGTACCTTGAGTTTATCTCTCCGATTTCATTAAAATTTGGAAATCAGACTCAGTCCATTATTCCGAGCTGTAAAAAGAGGGTCTCCAGATGTGTCCCCAAAATATTGTATGGATGTGTCCGATTTATTACGATATTTTTCTTAATAATTTTCGTTTTTCCTTAATAATTTTTGGGGACACATCTGGAGACCCTGTTTTACTGCTCGGAATCATAGACTGAGTCTACCTCCCAAATTTTATTGAAATCGGAGAGATAAACTAAGGGTACAACGGTAGATAGAAATGCCCATATTGCTAACGTAACTTAAGGGTTCTGCACAATGGCCCTGAAATAAATCCTGAAATATTTACAGTCTTAGAGTTGCGAAATGAAAAGTTGCGAAAAGGCAGTACCCAGGACTCAAATAGTTCGACTGTAGGTACTATGGGGTAGTATATGGAGTGTAGGGATTTCGATATTTATATCGAAATCTATGCAGACAAAGTCGCGGGCAAAGGCTAGTAAGTATAAATCAAATATGAAGTTAATGCCATCCTTTTTAACACTACACATATTGTAGGTACGTGGTATTTACGTATGGTAGATAAGCGGATCTGCACTATCCCCGACGAAATGGGTTTTAATAAGTTGGTGAAATTCTTAGAAAAGTAGAATTACAAATATTCAATGTAAAATAACGGCTATAATTAATAAAATATTACAATTTAGCAGCTTCCGCAATTTCGTCGGCGCCCCTTAGGAATATTTACTTTCCTGTTTTCCCGAAAGTAGTCCGTATTGATCAAGGGTAGTGTAGCTATAGGTAGTGCCACCAGAGTTGAGGTCACGCACGGAATAACATGTCATGTAATGACAGTGGGATCGTGGCACTACCTATACTATTAGTAGAATATTCTTTATAATCAGTTCAGTATTCTGGAGGTTAACTCCTACATACAAATTGAGCCACGTTTACCACTTAAATAATATGAAGTAGTTCTCATAGGTAGAGAGACGGAGTTATTTAACTATCCGGTATAGTTCTCCTTGCTTATGCTTTAAGCATTATTTAAACCAAACGTCAAGCTATTTCAGTCTTGTCTTCTCTTGTCTGAAATTTGCAATGACAAGTCGTGATAAAATAACGAGCAACACGACATGCTACCCATTCATCAACTACTCTGATTGATTCTACGTTTCTACAGCACTTGTCATCAATCAGACAGAACAGCAAATCAAGTTTATTGTTATTTAGCATGATACGATGATACAGCATGCAATAATGACCGGTAAAAAATTGAAAAAAAAAATAGCTACGAGTACGTTTTACTAAACGGTACGGTTTACTACTGTACGAGTACTCGTAATAGGTGGCCACTCGATTGAAGAACTGATAGCAATTGGCGAAGAAAGGTTATTGACTGGCGACTACGAAATGGAAGGCGAAGCGTTGTTGGCAGGTCTCATATTTGGTGGACTGATGAAATCACGAGAGTTGCGGGCAATATGTGAAGACAAGTGGCGAGTTGTCGACGTTGTCGTTCATTGTGGCGAGTGTACTGCCTTTTCGGCGAAATATGTTTCGCTAAATTTCACTTAGCATCCAACCATTCGCCGAAGTTTCATTTGGCAAACTAATCGTTGGCATAACTTTACTTCGCATTTTTCTTATTTAGCAATATTTTTATATTGCAAAATTTTACTTCATCACACTTTTATGTGACTAATAATTATGTAGCAAATGATTGGCTTAGGCAAATGACAAATTGTAAATTTTTTATTGTACCATTTTGTCGGCATAGTTTACATTTATATTCGTGCAAAATTACAGCTTTCTAGCATTGATAGTCCCTGAGCAAAGCAGCGGACGGACGGACAGAAAGACAGACAGACAGACAAACAGACATGGCGAAATTATAAGGGTTCCGTTTTTGCCATTTTGGCTCCGGAACCCTAAAAAGGGTACTTTGATACTTTTGTTTGATTTCTTTATATTTATTTATTTGTGTCTAACTCTATATCTAATCTATTGCTAACAAGCATGGATGAAATAAAAATATTTGAAATTGAAAAATACTTAGTAACCTACCTACTAAATCGAACGTAAAGAAAATTACCCAATCCGAAAAAAGGTCTGTTAAATATTTGTACCTACACGAAAAGTCGTGTTTCCCTTTTAAAAATCTCTTCAGTACTAAATACTCAATTTTAGCGAAAAACTCCATCTCATTTTGTATTCCACCGGGGCTTGAAAAGGCCGCCGAGGGCCACAAAAGACCGCCGCCACATTTTGCATAACTAACCTAATGGCAACACTAATCTATCCCTAAACATGAAACAAAATATTGTTCTATGTGCTTACTCGGGCTGAGGCTCATTAAAATTGAATGACACGCTTATAAAATGAAACATAGACGAATAACGGACAACCGCGGAGCTAGACGGCAAATATAGCGAACGTTGCCAAGCTAATTACTAATTGCTACCTGCTTTGGACCATATCTTGGGTCACAGATACCTTTAGCCGGAAGACTTCGCCAAGCGTGTCTTACAAAATGTACCAAGCAATTTTCGTCACGTTCGTTGTTTCATTTGAGATAACGTAGCTCGTATAATTTTCCGAATTAAATATCTACGTCTCAAGACTAACTAAAGTTGATAATATAACTTTGTTCATACCTACCCGAATATTAAGTGTGCACCACAATAAACTAAATTTCGCTTGAATGACGCAATCATAGCCCCGTATTTACTTAGCATATATTTTTCATGGGGCTTTCCAAAGTAGCAGTCGGTACAAACTGTGTCAACATTTCAGAGTCCATTTAGAGAACATCAGTGAATTTTTTACTTTATCTTAGTTCATCTGTATTCCAAGCTCGACTGAAGAGCGGGCCCCTCTCTGGAATTCCTTATTCGATTCTCAACATCTGTTTTCAGTTTCCTTAAGTCAATTTTATGATAAATAGCAAAAGTGGTAGGTATTCAATTAAAAGAGACTCAGTTCCGGTTAAAATGGATTCTGAGTTGGAAATAATAAAGGCCTTGCACTCACATAGAGACGGTTTTTCATAAGTAGTATTTTGTTCAAAATCTTCTTACTTATTCTAATCTAATCTAATTAGGTATTTGTGCCGGAAAATTGAATAGTTCCCGCGGGATAGCGATAAAAGAATTCTACGCGAACGGAATCGCGGGCAACAGCTGGTAGGAAAGTAAAGTATTGTAAATCAAAACCTGCATATTTTACTTGCCCTTAACTTCCTACTACGTACAAAAGAGGTGCCCAAAAACTCGTCTTTAAATTACTATACTGTAATGTAACATTCACTTACTTTGGAACCTAATAAAAGGCAACGAGTACCAAATTCGTATTACTTTCGTATAACTTGGCGAATGTCTAAACAGATGCCAGGTATTTCGGGTGCTTACAATGTTTACAAGTTTTTATAGACGTCAGTGCTCTTAGTGTTGTGTTTCGGTTACAAAATACGTCTCGATCGCGTTCGCGTTAAACAAGAACAATTGCAACAATTGCTAGAGGCGCTGTTCGTGTTTCCTTATAAATTAAGGTTTTAACGCGAACGCGATCGAGACGTATTTTGTAACCGAAAACTTACACTAAGGGTACAGAAGCCTCATACATTCAAAGCTGAAAATTAAGCGGATCAGCTTTACGGCTGTTGACAATGTGAAAATGTTTATCAGCGCCCGCAGGCGGCGCTTGTGTTATTATTTTTAGGTGCTCTCAAACTTGTGTAAGGATCTCTGTTCTTGTTCTTTGGAGTTTTGTCGCCTAGACAAGGCTTAAATTAGTGGAACTTAAGTTTATTGTCACCGACGAAGTTTATTATCAGTTTCAGGTAACTGCCATTGGAATGATGTGGTATTTTCTTGCAACTTGCTCCAATTTAATTTATTAAATTACATAACGTTACAAAAAAATTAAATTATACCGAATTCAAATGAGAAGATGAGATTGAAATGGTGGTTCAACTATATGCGAAACTTAAAAATAAACTTACCAGAATGAAATGTTTAGGACACCTTTTTAAACACCAACCTCTCCTTTTTAATGGCATCAAAACGTAAAAATGTCTTTAACATGAATATTAATTAAAAGTTACGGTTTATCTCCTACTTTTTTGGAAGTTTGCTCATTATCCGAGGCCGTTTCGGAACAGGGGCACTGACAGAGGACTACACATAGGTACTCGAAGAACTTAAACGAAACGATGAACGAAAGTATTTGTATACGTGTCGCCATTGGTTATTGTTTATTTCGAATCCATCTGCTTGTATTGTACTTATGTTCTTTTATTTCTTTTTGTGTAAGAATCTATTTCTTTTGTATAATCTGAATTTTACAGCGCATTGGTTTTAACTTTAATGCTGTAATTTTACTATTGACAAATAAATAAATAAATTATTTGGGGGTAGGAGTAATAATAAACTATAATTGGTGTGCTGTAATTTATGGATTTATTAAGAACTACCTTATGCTCGCGACTTCGTCTGCGTGGATCTAGGTTATCGCGTGGTGCGTCCTTTACCAAAATAAAAGATCCTATGATGATCCTTGGGGTTCAATCATACTATCTCTTACCAAATTTCATCAAAATCGGTTCAGTGGTTTCGACGTGAAAATGTAACAAACAGACAGACAGACAGTTACTTTCGCATTCATAAAATAATTAGTGGGGATTTATGTATGGTATGCATCATAATATAAAAGTGAACCGCCAGAACGGGACAAAAAAAACAAGACAGAGCAGGATGGCGCTCTACAACACCATTTTGACACGTTTCTCCCAAACAACGCATTATTTCTCTGGAATTTGAAAGCAATTCGATTCCCTGACCTTGAGAATCGCGAAAAACTTGAGAATATATGATATTGGGTGTGTACATTTTGTATATTGAGCAAAATAAAATCACAAGTTCAAATTTCGAGCCAAATTATCCTGCATTGCAGTCTGTAAAGCTCTTTACCCATTCATTGCCGCGCGCCAGATTACGCTGGGCTTAGAGTCATGAAATTTGTAATGTAGATAGCTGGATGTCTGAAATAACCCATAGGCTACTTTTATTCCAATATTCCCACGGGATAGTTGTTCTTAACAGAACACCTCAATAAAGATTACGATATAAATTTTGGGATTTCCCACAGGAATTTTGTAAAATCCCCGAATTTCAATTGTAACTACCAGATCGAATATTTTACGCGTGTGAAGCCGCGGGTAAACTCTAGTAATCAAATAAAATTGAAACCTTGGAAAATTTGTGGCCCTCACTATTAACACAGAATAAGTAATAGGACAAGTAAGTAATAGGACAAGTAAGTAGCACGATTAAGTTGTACAGATGTAGTGAATAATGTTTTGCCATCGTCATCGTTCATATTTATCTTGCTTTTTCAACTAGTTTACTACAATTCACTGAAGCTAATTGAGACAGAAAGATAAATACGAACTTATCCGACAAAATAAGATGGAAAAAAAGAAAGAAAGAAAGAAGTCATTTATTCACTAAAACAGAAGACACACATATACAGCAAAATTAACACAAATAAAATAAAAAATAGAAAAACACATGAAAATAGTAAATACAATATACACAATGTTGTGTGTCCCCGCGAAAGTGAAACGGTCGCTGACTCAGCATTATGCTGAAGCGTTAAACGCCTGCAGCGCTGATTTTCTGCCAGAACCGTCTGTGACTCACGGAACGATACACAAATATAATAAATAAACCACTTATCTATACATACACAAATAAACTTAAGAGAAAAAATAAATATAACAAACCAAGAAATAAATAAATTACAACGAACAATAATCAAAAGAAAGAAGAAAAAATGGATTGTTTAAATATCAATGTGTATCAATGATGGCAAAACATTATTCACTAGATCTGTAACCTATTATCCTACTACTCTGCTTCCAAACATGTAATGCAGCTGCAGCTACATATGTATATATATACCTTCCGCCGCCTAACTTTGCCTAAAAGTCCATTGCCACGACTAGTACCACAAAAATTATAAAGGTATATTCCAATAATTGAATAGACACACCGTTAAGCGATTCGAGCAAAATCCGGGAGTAACGTAAAGACGTCGCATAAAAATAATGAATCTCGAAAATGCGTCACAACTGAGTATTAGGAGTAATGAACTTTTAGGCAGATTTATATGGCGCGTGGTATAGTATCTTGTTATAGCTGTCTTGCGGGTTTGGTTGTAGAGTACTTAGACTACTAAGGTAAAATGTAGTTAGACCTCCGCAGAATAACGCCTCAATTGACTCTTACAATTTCAACATTGCTTACACTGCTTCTGACACTAAATGAGTCATGTGGGGAAAACGTACGCAGTGGATTAGTGTACGCAATCCCATACATTTCAGTCCGAAATGTATGTGATTGCGTCTACGAATAAATAATAAGTCAGGAATTGTAACTGCATTAGAAAAATGGCCTTGCGTATTAGTAGGCGCGGATTAAAAATCGTGTTTTGCGCGTCATTTATCGTGCATCTGACATTGCATCATGCGCGCAACACGTCCAACGCAACCTCGAAAATGATTCGTATTTGAATCATAGGTCGTTTTGGTTTAAAGTATGACCACTTTTTGTGTGCAATTTGTTCTGAGTTACGCTTCCTGACTTATTATTTATTCGTAGGATTGCGTACATTTACCCACTGCGTACGTTTACCCCACATGACTCTATGTGTATAACATCTACAGAAAATTGTTATAGTTGTCGTGTACGCCAATCAATTAATATCTCGTAACAAATCCGACTGACACAAACTGTTTCGCAACAACAATAACAGCCCACATTTCGGTATTCAGTGCAAACAGCGAGATCTGGATTTTGGTTAACGACGCAATATGTAATAATAATTAGTCCCCTGTTCCTGTGTCCCGCCTGGCCGGCTGTTCCACTTGTCGCTGATAATTGGATGACTAATATTTTTACGTACATTATATAAATATGAACAATCAGCTGGGCGTTTTAACAAAAAAGTGTACCCTTTCTTTTTTTTTGAAATTTAAAAAATAATATATGGTTTTTCCTACGCAGAATTAACAGCGCCATCGATTCCGATAGTTTACAATAGAGAAAATAGATTTTGCGACGTTTTTTACATACACTCAGTATGGGTGTGACAAAACTGACTCATAAAATTTTGAACGAAAAAATCGGCCAAGAGCGCGTCGGACACGCCCAAAATAGGGTTCCGTAGCCATTACGAAAAAAATAAGTAATATTTTTCTAAGGATTTCGTATTTTGTACGGAATATTCCCAGTTTAGGTATATTTTATACCTTAAGCTCCTATTTACTCTTAAACTACTAATAATTCTCAAGAAAACTTAACCGTTATAGTTTTCCTTGTAAGTATGATATACTTACTACCACCCTGAATTTTTTCAAATTTTTCCACCCACCGGTTTAGATTTAAGAGGGGGGAGGGGACGCTCGATTTTAATGAAAATTTGTACTTTAAAATTGAATATTTTGCAAACAAATCACTGAATCGAAAAATCATTTCAGCAACCCCCTAATGGTTTTAAAAGACTTATCCAACGACACCCCACACTACTAGGTTAAAAAATCACCCCCACTTTTAAGACTATGGGAGGTACACAACAAAAAATTTTTTTTTCTACCATTTTGTCAGCATAGTTTAGGTACATATATAATATTCGTGCAAAATTACAGCTTCTAGCATTGATAGTCCCTGAGCAAAGCCGCGGACGGACAGATAGACAGACAGACAGACAAACATGGCGAAACTATAAGGGTTCTGTTTGTGCCATTTTGGCTACGGAACCCTATAAATGGGGAATCGATTTTGCTCTTGATTCTGAGTAGGAAAAACCATATTTTTTCCAAAATTTCAAAAAAAGAAAGGGTACACTATTTTTGAAAACGCCCAGCTATCGTTGTTTATGTGATGTGCCCGACCATTATAAGACAGTTGTTTAAATTGTTAACCGAATTATTTAAACGTCAACGTAAGGTCAATCTAAGTTCGGCCTTTAATTAAAATTGTAGGGTTTCTACATATGATATTAAAAACCTTTAATTAGGTTCTTTAGTTAGGTTAGGTTTTAGTTAGGTAAGGTTTTAGTTAGGTTAGGTATTTTAGATTAGATCGTATTTTTATCCTCCATTATTTGCCAAAAGTTTAACTTGTGTATCTGTGTCTCTGTCCGGGGCATCGTACGTAGCTCCTAGACAAATATACTTATTTTGATGGGATTTTGTTTTATTGTACGATGACAAATAGTATCGGGTAGGTATTGTATTTCAGAAAGTTAATAAATAATGATTTTTTTTCTTTCAAAATAATCTCACCTGACTTCGCTTGACTTATGATGTAATTCTTTTGACATATCAGTGATTTTTACACTTACCTACTACCTACATAGGGCATTGCGTGCATATTTAGATATCCGACATTTTTGACTTGATTTTTATTATCAATCATCTTCAACACGCTGGCTTCAATATCTCATTTTACTTGTCAAAAGCTCTTCAGAATGGCTGAACCCTTGTGACTCCAAATGGAACGCAGCCGTATCTGTAAAGGCTAGGCAGTCGCGTCACGCGCCACGGCGGAGTGCTCGTTAGAATCAGCATTATTTCACCAACCCCCCTCCCCCCGTTGACGAGACGACTCGTGAATCGCGTAAAACCCTGTAACGTCGCATGACAACAATTGCTTGGTGGGGAAGTGTGTCCTTTAAAGTGTCTACAGTCTCAGATTCCTGTTACTTATGTGTGTTTAGGGTGTTTCATTTAACCACTTTTTTGTCGTGTTGAAACAAGATTTTTTCAATTAAATGGCAGGCCGGATAAGTGCAAAGGAAAAGCGAAGTGCCGCTGTTTTGCCACGGCCATTAGCAACGGAAGTTTTTTTTAATTTGAACAGGCTGTGTATGTTTTCCACATCAAACATTTTGTAAGACTCTGCAACGGTTATTTATTCAGAGTATTTCTATAATTAAAATAAGGTTTTGTAAAAAAAAACTTTTGTAATTAAACTTTTTTGCTGATCGTAGGTACTTGTTGTTGACTTATTTGCATTGTTATCCAAACACCTTATCCAGATATACCAAATTTTAAGTACATCCGACTACTGATAGGAATATTTTACAGTCACCGTGACAGCTAAAACTAAGTAAAAGCTGTAAAAATAAAGTAAACGTTTAATTTTCACAATTTTACCCGTCCGATGTAGTTATTCTTAAGTAAAAGTTGCTTTGTATCCTAATTAATTACTACGAAGAAGCATTTTATTAATTCTCTCTGTAAGAAACAAGTGTTCCTGAGTGATAAGTCAATGAAACAGATTTTTCCCTGGAAGTGTTATTATTTCAAAAGATTTTTTTCTCTAAATGTAAGACATAACTTTTCACAATGACATACCATATCATTTTTTCGGATTAACGGTAGCGAATTTTCAAGAACCATTTTCAATACTTTGTTTCTTTTACATCCGATATCAAAGTTTATTTTCGTCCAGCGTCCGGAATCTAAATATTAAACATTCGAATTAAGTGCCATCATTTGCAAACTCATGTCTGGGGAATGCCTATCTTATATTTCGCAACCGATAATGCATCTACGGTGTTTTCTTCGCTAAAATAACTGGAATTTTGCACAGTTTAGGTTTAATAGGTACTGCAGAAATTTACAATACAATACAATACAATGCAAAGACTCTTTATTGTACACCAGACATAGTAAGCGATACAGAAAACAAATTATTAAAATTACAAGGTGAGCAATAGGCGGCCTTATCGCTTAAGAGCGATCTCTTCCAGGCAACCTTTTTTACAGAAAGAAGGAAGGACTAGTTTACAACAGGTGGTGCATCAAAAGTAGATCAGAAAATTTAAACGTAACAGCAATACATCTACGAATACATACATAATTATATCGTACATATAATATACGTCCAAAATAAATATAGGTAGTGAGATAAACAGCAACAAATAAATAAATAAATTATAATAAGGCTAATAATTACAAGATTTACATTGTTCTTTTTAGTGTTCCTCAAAAGGAAACAACGGAACCCTTATAGGATCACTTTTTTTAACCCTCAACGCAAAAAGAGGGGTGTTATAAGTTATTGACCGCTATGTGTGTATGTGTGTCTGTCTGTCTGTGGCACCGTACCTCTTAAACGGGTAGACCGATTTAATGTGGTTTTTAGGGTTCCGTATCTACATAGAAAGGAAAAAACCGAACCCTTGTAGGGACCACTTTTTGTCCGTCTGTCTGTCTGTCTGTCATGATCCTTTTTCTCCGGAACGCGTGGAGATATCAAGCTGAAATTTATAACAAATACTCAGATCTACTGTCCCTCAGAGCTGTGAAAAAAATCAAATTTCTAAGGCAACGCAATCATAAGATACAGTCGTTTATGCTGCAAATTTTCGATATTCGCAAGGGAATACGGGGTACTTCCCGTGAACTCAGAATCTTGAAATTTGGTATAAAGCAACGTCTTATAGCACAGATCAAAGAAAAATTGCGAAAAGCATAAAATTTTATTTACATCATATAATAAAAATATTTTTAATATTTTTTTTAATAATTTGTACGGAACCCTCGGTGCGCGAGTCCGACTCGCACTTGGCCTGTTTTTTTATTTGAAATCAAGTTTTCTAGCGATGGTTCCTAGAAATTTTTCATCAAAATCGGTTCAGCAGCTTAATTATTGGTTACATTATAACGATGTGAAAACGACAATAGAAAATGTTCGTCTTCAAAATGACATGTTTGAGCACACTGCGATATTAGTATTGAAGTTACTTGACAGTTAGGTAGTATAAAATTGCTTAACACAATTAGTTTCAGTAACATAGCGTAGATTAGCGGAATCGGTGCTTCCAGCTGTGATCTATGCCCCCTCGTCTAAACATTGCGAATTAATTGAATCCGTGATACGAACGCTGTTCCGTCAAGCTGCTAATTAATTTGCCGCAGATTACATTGATCGTGATGTTGACGGGCAGGTTTTCAGAAGCCACAGTTGTCTATGATCTGAGATGGCCATTAATTTAAATGAATTGTTAATGAGAACAATGACGGCTTGTGGCAATAATACAAGCAATTATCAGTGAGGATATAATGCGTTCGCCTATCTGTTGAATGTGTGCCTCCTTTCATAAAACCTTGTTGTGAAGGGATAGGGAACGTGTTGTAAACTAGGTCAGTAAATATGTGAAGTAAGTACGCGTGTCACCTTCAATACGTGAGTAAATAGCGCTTAAAATATCAAATTACGACATGTTATCAACTGATACTTATTTGTCATCAATTTGAATAGCGCCGTTTCCGTTAATTGCCGTGAAATTATCTATAAAACTATTCAAATGCTTTTATCATCACATGTTAAAGCATGTGACGTTAAACTTGAATACAGTGAGCACCAGATGTACCCACATAATCAAAGTATTAGTTTTATCTCCACAAGTTCATTCTGTCTTCGCAATAGGGTTGGGGGTTGTGTGCATATTTTCGAACACTTTGTCTGAGTAGGTATGTCTGCTTCTGGCGTCATAATCAACACTGCTTGTGATGACAAGGTTGTACGTTAATGGTTACCGGTAGGGCTTCGTTACGTCCTATTAAAGACCATCCGTAATTACCTACCGACGTCAAATTATGAGGCTGATCAACAGTTCGAAGTTCATTGAAGGCTGAAAATATCATACAGTTTCAGCAAATTCCGATGTAATAATCTCCATAATATTTTGTAACAATTATGCATTCTTTATTGTTTTACACAAAGGACCGTTCATATTTTTTTTCTTTGTTTAATATTCAGTTTCAAGTTATCGACAAAGACGTCGACTTGTAATTAAAGAAACTTTTTAATACCTTTACCTTCAAGTCTTACTTTAACTTATTCCTGATTTGTCATTTTCAATGCGAAAGACACAGTAGATATGATATGTATGTTTGAGATAGGTTTGTTATAAATCTGGAGCCATAAAATGGCCATCCCAAATAAATTTGTATAAAAGAGAGAATATTTGGATGAAATATTTATTTTATTTTATGAGATACCCACCAACGTCCTCCATGCGGTAGCCGGGGTCGCAGCGCACGAAAATATATATTTCTGTTTACGAGATATTCTTTTTGGACGCTCGGTTTAGGCTAAAACCGGTGTCCGTCCGTATGATGAACGCATAAAGACATTTTTCATCATCATCATATCAGCCGTAGGACTTCCACTGTTGGACATAGGCCTTCTCGGTTCTTTTCATTACCATCTCAGCCTAAACATATACGTCCCACTCTGCAGAACGCATAGACTTCCTCTCAGAATGAGAGGGTTTGGGTGGTGGTTCACAGCGGGCGTGGATTGGAAATTTCACGCTCGTCAAGTTCCTATCAAATGAATATGTCGCTGAAGTCGAACTTTCAAGTAGACAAATACGAGTACGTCTATTGGCATTATTGTTTTATGACATGCATACGATTACCAACTTTAGGGTAGTAGACCACATATTTGGCTGATGGTGGTTCTACTATAATAAATTGGTATAATCAAGTAGGTACTGATTACGAATGAAATTAGTGTGTAGGTATCTAAAGCAATATGGAGGCAAATTTATCAGACAACAAAGGCGTTCAGAAATACAATTCCTTATAAGCAGGCACTTATTGGTCGGAAATAATTCGGTCTTGATATCCAATACGCGGTCAGTAAATAGATAATATTTTTCTGCTATCTTTTTAGGCAAAGAAGCTATACGAGTAGGTTTTCAAATGAACATTGGCTTTGTGTACTCGTATATGTATTATGAAAATAGTTGGGTACGTACGTACAAATTAGTTTATTTGAGTACAAAGTAAAGTGCTCTCAACAGACGGTCGGGGCCACCGAGTCCGTTTTCGAAATTGAATTGTAGCATCAGTGTGGAGTGTGGCGTTTGCTTGGAGCTCTCTGTCCTCTGTGTAACGTTTTAGTCGCAAAGTTACCGTGTGTCTTTGACTTCTGCCCCAAACAACTTTAGTGAGCCACTTACGCTATGAACATTATATGTTTGTTCGGCGAGTGCAAGCGTGCTCGTCTTTTTGTAAGGCCATCCCTACTTCCATGTTTCATACTATACCGAAAACAAATTATTGGGATATTAAAAATGTTATTTTAAGACCATACACTTATAAGTCTTGTCTAAACAACATATATACATAGCCTAAACAACAATTTAAACCAGACTTTATCAGCTTATTAATAAGATAATTTAGTTCTATTGCTGTTAATAACCTCATTTGTGATTTAATCATATCTATCCTACCATATAAATAAATCTCAAGTACGGTTTTCTCTGTTCGATACAATACGCTTTATTGCATTATATTGGAATACAAATAAGAAAGTATAGCAAAAATGAGATCAGTAGGTTCGCGTCGGTGATAACAATTTAACGCACGCTACACATAGCAGCTGGTCTCTCTGGTTCTATAATTATTTGTATTTGGACCTAGACTAACTTCAAAATAGTTATATTGTCCGAGAAGCTAACTCCCGTTAATTAGAGGTCCTCAAATAGCATAGTTCCTGTCGTGCATCAGGAAGTTTTGAGCCTCCGTCAGTTGCGAACAATAACCATTAAAATTTCAAAGGTCTAAAGTTTTGTGGTGTTAGGTGAACCTCGAGTAATTTCCCAAACGACTAAAGTCACTGCTTGTATTCATTTGAGACCACTGCTTTGCTGAACCACAAATAACTCTGATTGCGACAAATTAAATACGCATTTGTACCTATAGGTTGCGGTTAAGCGGTATTTTCAACTAGGTAGATATTTTGATTTAACGGAATTACCCAACCAGCGGATTTTCTGTATGTGATAGTTACCAATTAATTAAATCTGTTGCCATCAAATGCGACGATTTTGTATGTATATGTTTTATAAGGGCTTCGGCTGTTATGAGACTAACTACAGTTAGGGCCTTTTCGCACTATGTCCGATCCGAATCCGATCCGAACCCGTGAAAATACGGTCCCGCGTAGTCGTAGAACTTTTGTTTGGTTCCGTCATCCGATTTCTCTCCAATGTTGTGCGTAAACTACCTACTATACTAAAGTTCTACGACTACGCCAGACCGTATTTTCACGGGTTCGGATCGGATTTGGATCGGACGTAGTTCGAAACCGCCCTTAGGGAACAATTTTACAGGGCCATATGCCATGTTGACTACACATGACATCACAATCGCTTTCACTGCTTCTTTACGTCAAATGGTACAGAATATAAGGGTAAAAAAAGATGGGAAATACGATCGCGAAAGCCTACACGTTAGACGATACGGCCCCTGGTTAATATTAATAAGATACGAGCAATTACGCGTGCAAGTGACTCCGCGAGCATTTTAGCAAGTGTGTCACCTAAGTTCGCGAACTTGACCCGAACGAATAGTCAGGTGGGTTACATTTGTAATTTTTCTAAAAATTTGATGGTTCTAATATTAAATTATAAGAAAAAAAGCACTAAAATAACATATCACGGGGAATATATTCAATTATCCAATATAAACTCGGTCGTAATTTCTTCGTTTTCACACTTTCTTTCCAAGCCTTTTACAAGATTGAATTGGTTAACAAATAGTGCTCCTTTTCTCTTTTATGTATAAAAAAACTAAACATTGCCAGAGTGATCAAGCGATTCTTGCGGCTATCAGTTTGGCACTGGCATAAAGTACCCACGCATCAGTGAATAATGATCACAAAATCGAAGTGTTGTAAAGGTAAACCGGTCGAACATGTAAACTCAAACTAATTTGCAAGCGGGTGGGCACCACACCTCGGAAGCGTTACCAACAAGAGGTGTTCAACTTTTAATTAGTTCACAAACTTTCAAAAAAGCATTAAGGCTTCCTGCGGGCAACAGTTCAACCGCGTGTTTTTTATTCGCAATCAAAAGGAACTCTTCGCCAACTCTCTCGCTTAGGTATTAATCGTTGTTTTACTTTTCGACTCCGACCTGATGACTTGTTTTCGCCTTTTACCCCTTTACTAGCAGTGTTGCCAGGATTTTTTCTTGGAGTAGCTAAATATGAATCCCTGTAATAATTACCGTCATAATTTGGAACTGTTGCCATTATGACTATTTTGTTTGGGCTATCGTTGGACACAAAATGTATGTTATATATTTCATAAACTGTATTATTTGATCCCGAATATTTCAGCTTATGGTTGGCTTAGGTACGACTGAACACCTGTGATAATATTCATCAGGATTTTTTTATCATTACTGGCAAATGATTAAACATAGGTAGTTCCCTTGGTAGATGTTAAAAGTGTAGCGTCAAAGGCATGACTACATTTTAAATCAAAAATTCAGACGAAAAACCGTGACAAGGGGCTTTCAGTAAAGCCAACATAGCTATCTGTTGAAATATTCTTGATCAATTGTAAAACACTTTTTATAGTTACTCTGGTAAGTGATGCAGCGAAGAAATAAATAAAATATTTCGTTTATGTAACAGGAAAGTTCGCATAAAGCAGACGAATATGTAAAATTGTGATTGTAAAAATGTGAAGGGAATTTCGTGAAAATATTCCTCGCGCAGCTGTTGCGCAGATCTCGGAAATTCCGATTCAGTTAGCGGTCACGCGTACCGAAGTAATAGTTGCTGTAAGTAGGTGTGTCGAGTATTTCCTATTGGATCATCATTCTACAAACTGTAAATTGATTCATGGATTTCGGTATCATTTGAGTGAACAAATATTGACACATTCTAATTATGGCGAATGAACAACATACAAGTTTCCATCAAGTGAACTACTTACTTTTTTTACCTTGCTCTTTCGCTACCAATTTGCTTCCTCGCTCATTGATATAGACTTTGAAAAGTAGCACCTGAATCAATAAATTACCTGTTTAAAAAAGATCATTGGACAGAAAAAATCGAAAGATTTGAAAAATAAAATGATGGCTACGATTTTCAGCGACAAAAAAGGGATACAGAAACTCTAGTGAAAAATAAAATCTGATTATTTTCTTGTCCAATAGCGTTTTGTGGATCTGTACAGTTACCTTCTTTACCCGGAAAATATTGATTTCCTCCTAAACTCTACGAACTGTCCAATGGATTTATATACAATCTATGACCGGTCCGCGCCCGTCCGTTTACTTCGACGTAATTCAGCCTGTAATCCCTTGTCCACGCCGTGAAATATGTCCCACTTTTATTTTCCGATCGTGGCTTTGCTGTCTACTTAATGTACGCTCCGAGAGTTAATCCTGAATGGGACAAACCACTAGAAAATAATGTATCGTCGACTAAAAAAATTATTTACCACCTCTAGCGACGGTTGCAAGGCCGATATCATGCTGATTTGGGACCATTTCATGATATTGATAATTTGTTTGTTTCTCTAATTTTTTTAAACCTTAAATTTCACCGTTAAATGTTTTTCTTTTTTCTTTCTTTCTGTCGTAAAAGTAGCATATGTGTTATTCCAGATGTACCTACAGCTATATACGTACCAAATTTCATGACTCTAAACCCAGCGGTTGGTTTTTCGAGATTTTTTCCCTATCCCGTTGGAATATCGGAATAAAAAATAGCCCATGTGTTATTCCAGACGTCCAGCAACCTACATACCAAATTTCATGACTCTAAGTCCAGCGGTTATTATTTCAAGATTTTATCCCTATCCCGTGGGAATATCGGGATAAAAAGTAGCCTGTGTGTTATTTCAGATGTCCAGCTATCTACATACCAAATTTCATGACTCTAAGCCCAACGGTTATTATTGCAAAAAACTATCCCTATCCCGTGGGAATATTGGGATAAAAAGTAGCCTATGTATTATTTAAAATGTCCAGCTATCTACATACTAAATTTCATGACTCTTAAGCCCAGCGGTTGATTTTTCAAGATTTTATCCCTATACCGTGGGAATATTAGGATAAAAAATAGCATATGTGTTATTTCAAATGTTCAGCTATCTACATAACAAATTTCATGACTCTAAGCCCAGCGGTTATAGGTTCAAGATTTTATCCCTATCCCTTAGGAATATGGGGATAAAAAGTAGCCTAAGTGTTATTCCAGATGACCAGCTATGTACATACCTACCAAATTTTATGACTCTAAGGCCAGCGGTTGTAATTTCAAGATTTTATCCCTATCCCGTGAGAATATTGGGATAAAAAGTATCCTATATTTTAATGTAGGTTATAAAATAACTTTTTGCCAAATTTTATCCTAATCCGTTCCGCCGTTTCAGCGTGAAGAATAAGTAACAAACATACTTACTCACTCACTCACAAACTTTCACATTTTATAATATTAGTAGGATATATCCTTTAGACTTTTTTTCACGTAACTATATAACATTCTGTTCATCATTATCCGGCCAATGAGTATATTAAGGACCTAATACTATGCACAGCACCTTCTCTAAGTATAACAGGACTTGAGATTTAGATTTATACACAACCACGGGTTCTGACTATAATTTTCATTAACGAAGAAAAAAAGCGACATTTGGTCTCAAATTCTCAACTAAGCACTTAGTTCTCGTGATAGTCTCAATCACAATGCGGGTCCATGTGACCGAGCAATTAAGATGCTGCGATAACAATGCAGGTCTATTTGAGATGCCTGCTGGCTTCGTAAGATTTATTTGAGGTGAAATCGACGTATACAGTTATACAGGTTTTGGTATTGTGTATTATGGTGCTATTTTCATCTGTGTTTTCATGTATTTGTGTGTCTTCCGTATTAGTGAATAAATGTCTTGTTTCTTTCTTTTAACTTTTGTTTACTTTATATGATCGTTCATTTAAGATATTAATTTAGGATCTTAGGAAAGCAATCGCGTCCGTTGTCTTTTATCCGGCTTAATACGATTTAGGGCTATTCAAGGCCAGAGTAAATAGACTGTTGCTTAACGAGTAAGCTACAGCTTTTGCATCTTTCGCATTTACTGTTCAATAAATATACGAATACGAATGTTTATTTTCAGGACATTTTCATTTTCAGGATATTGTATACACACAAGAATATCGAGTCCTTTAAAAAAGTGTCAGACGTACATGATATCAATACTCGTAATAAGCACAAGCTTGCCGTTCCTAAATTCCGTTTACGGAAAGTAAGCAAATCTTTTGTGGGAAACTTGCCACACAACTCTTTTAAAGAATACATAAAGAGTGCACTTCTGAAGAAAGCTTACTTTAAAGTTGAGGAGTACTTATGTGATGATGCGACATGGCCTAAACTGAAAGCCGATGAAAATTAGGATGTTGATGTGTGATGTGATGTACTCGTGTTTGTGTGTGTGTGTGTGTGTGTGTGTGTGTGTTTATGTCGGTGTATAAATAAGTGTTGTGAAGTGTGACTTGGCAGTGTCCCGGCGCATTTCGTGTCTAGTTTCTGGTTCTGTTGCCGTTGTCCACGTTGCAGAATTTGATTTAAAAATATTTATTAGTTTGACATTTGGAGACCTTATACATCTCCATTTCTTTATTTTAATAATTATTTTTAATTTTTGACATTGGAGGCTTTTTACACCTCTGAAGATTGTATAATTTAATTAATTAAATTAGTTTGACATTCAGAGACTATATACATCTCTGAATTATTTAGATTAGGAATTTTATTTATTATTAACTCAGGGACTTTCTACATCCCCTTGCTATATAGTAATTTTATTATTAACTCAGGGACTTTATACATCCCCTTGCTATATTTAAGGCTGTATATTGTTAAGCTTATGGATTTTAAACTTGTATATTTTTAGTTTAATTTCTAGTCAGGCTCGCGACGTCGAAGTTCCCAAGACGATCCCATAGAGCTTATGGAAACGGAAGCAATACCATGCCCTCGGTACCGCTCTGCTTTCAGAGCATGAAATGAGTTCGTGTGAGCTAACTTTGGGGGCGGCAGACGTGAGCTTGTCTTCGGAATCCAAAAGCTTAATGGTTACTTGACCTGAAATGTATTTTTTTTTTTTAAATTTACGACGGTGGAAGCAGTCTACACTTCCACTGAACGTAGATAATAGTTAGTGTTTAGTTTTGTAACTAAAGGACCCCATACATCCCTGTATTTTTTTTTATTTTTTTCTTTTATTTAATTGTAAACTGTAGTTTTTAAGTATTTTATTTGTAATTATTTTATGTTGAAAAAATGACTTTCTGCCAAGTTTCTTGCGGCGCATTCTTCTTGGCAATGATGGTCTTTCCGAAAGCGCTGATAGTTTAAAAAATGACGTGTAAAAGTGCCCATTGCGGCCTATTTACTGAATAAATGATTTTGATTTTTGATTTTGATTTAACTGCACATTTGTCTTCTTTTCTATAGGTAGATTTAAATGGAAGAATTAGAATATTTAAATCCAAGTGTCGTTGCGTTGGGGGTACAGATGTGCAAGTTGTGGAAAATTTCCAAAAAGTTGGAAAATTCTCGGAAATTTCTGTAAATTTCCTCAAGAAATATAGGAAATTTAAATTTAAGAAACAAAGTTTAAATCCCCATAGAAAATTATAAGAAGTTTTCGAAATTTTCCTATATGAAAAATTCTGCAATTTTAGTTTCCTTTGGCACGTCAGTAGCTTGGGGGAGCGCTAATCTACAACGTGTGACATCCAGAACATTTATTTCAATTAGCGATAACTTTAACCATTGAGAACCATTTTATCGAAAAAATATAACATTTACCTTTACTAATGGAGTTATTATTTTTTTTAATTTTCTCGAGCTGAGGCTGCAAATGTTAGTGTCAGTGGTTAGCTTTGTTAACGATACACTGCATGCCGAATTAATTTGTATGGAAAATAAATGTTTTTTTTTGCCTGGAAATACTAATTTACGTTCATTAGAGCTTATGCTTTCAGCCCTTAAAATATATGTTCTTATATATATTTTTTTCTATACTCGACTGGATGGTAAACGAGCAAGTGAGTCTCCTGATGGTAAGAGATCACCGCCGCCCATAAACATCTGCAACACTATTTATATTGCAGATGCGTTGCCAACCTAGAGGCCTAAGATGGGATACCTTAAGTGCCAGTAATTTCACCGGCTGTCTTATTCTCCACGCCGAAACATAACAGTGCAAGCACTGCTGTTTCACGGCAGGATTAGCGAGCAAGATGGCGGACCTTGCACAAGGTCCTACCACCTGAAAAAGTGTTACATGAAAGTCACACGTTGTAATTCTGTTTACTACTAAGTTTTTATCTACTTAACGGAAGTAATAGTTCATTGCACTTGAAGTTTTACAAGGTAAAACATTATAGTAAATAGCTGTATATCAGATTGATTGCCATAATATACAGAACGAGGGTGATAATGTCCCGAAACGCCAGGCAAATCGCCGTTTTATACAAAAAGATACGCGAAAGTAACGACCAGTAGTTAGGACCGTGCGAGTATCGCCTTCGATATGTTTGTACATATAGCTAATGTTTATTATCCCACTAATATTATAAATGCGAAAGTTTGTAAGTCTGTTTGTTTGTTTTAGGGTTTTACTCCATCACATCAAAACTGCTAAACCGATTTAGATTAAGTTCGGTACTTACACAGTTTCAGTTACGGGGACGGACATAGGATAGTTTGTATCCCGGGAAATTAGATAGTTCGCGCGGGATAGGGATAAACGAATTCTACGCGGACGGAGTCACGGGTAACAGGCTAGTCAGATATATAGAAAATACAAACTGAAATATAGATGCACAGAAAAACCAGAAAAATAAGACCAGCGCTGGGAATCGAACCCAGGTCCTCGGCATTCCGTGCCGTGTGCTATACCGCTACACTACACCACCGCTGGACAACGATACAGACACGAATTTCTCCTATACTCTATTTCTCATATCTCAGCTCGTGTTGTTTCTTATTTAGCACTGGACAAGAGATATCGTTATTAAGCAATCAAATTAAGTTTTGTTTTTTATAGGTTTTACGGGATGACCGTAAGAGTAACAAAAAAATATTTGGAATTGAAATAAAAAATACAAAAAGATTTCAAAAAAACAATTCTTAGTCAGATATAATTTTATCAAGGAGCTTATTGTGTCTGGTGCAAGTAGTTTTAATTCTTAATTTTAACACTTTCTGTCTGTATCAAATTACGTTTTTAATTATCAAAGATATAATTATATTAAAACTAAATCAACACTTGAAAAAATCGGTTTTTTATTTTAAAGCACATTCACCTATTAAGAAGTTTTTTGTAGCTTTTTAAGTTCTCTGCCTCAATATAGCCTCATTTCCGAGAATTTTATAGCGAAAGTAAGGAACTGCTGTTCTAATTTTATTTTTCATAAAAACAAGCGAGACTTTTTAAGTTCGTTCTATATTAGTTAAGGTCTGTTTTCTGAAACTAGACACCAGTTAATAGTAATTAATACACTAACAAGATGTCCTCCGAGCATTCATTGCATTTTATCTATTTTTATTTATGAAAATAAAATAAAACAAATTCCGATATTTTGTATTAAGTACTTTATGTATTTATTAATTTAATAGGGAAAATACGAATTGTTCCGAAAATAAAAGTAAAAATTAAGTATGGTAATATATGAAACCTACGCCAATCATCCAATTGATCACTTGTACAACTGTATTAATATTAAAGTTGTGAATAATAATTTCAATTTCACAGAAGTCGTACCTACTTGAAGTACACAGGTGCATAATAATATATTAGGCGTATACTACATTGTATACTCAGTCATTCTCAAGTAGCGGCCGAAGATTCTTTTTGATTTGTTGAGGCCGCTTTTATTTGACATAAATGTCTAGTTATAATTACCTGCCATTGCTCTCTTGACTGTGGAAGACTTCCTTTTCAAGCGATTATTCATTTTACTTTGTCAAGTCATCTTCTTTCAGTGGATTTTATTATTCGCTCCGTTAACGATCGTCTTTGTCTCCGTGATCCACCTTTCCATATTTAGTTTAAGTGGATTTTTTCATAAGCCATAGTTTACTGGTACTACAGACTGGAGATTTAAAGGAGTTCATACTTTATAATGTTTAAATTATCTATTTGGTAAGTTTACTCTTGGTTATTGGACATATTTGCAATCATTAAATTTTTTGAAATTTATTTTAGTTGCCATTTAAAAAAGTTTGGAATTTTTTGATTTTACGGTGTTAAAATTTAAGGTTAAAATTAAATTTATGTATAATATTATGTGTAATTAAATTACTAGTCTCTTATTACCTTGGCAGCCGATTCGTAAGCATATCATTTTGAGCTCTACAATCTTTAGCCCACTTTTGAGGCTGTGTATATATGTTTACTTTATTCGTAAGTTAATGATGCTTCATATTTTATTACAGTCGTATTACTATTTTCAGCTGTCTTCAGCTGTTGATCACTTGTGTTTGTGTCATCTCTCAAGATGTCGAAAAACCAAATATTGTATTTATTATGGCAGATGATTTGGTGAGTTATGTTTTTGATACATTTTGATTGATTTGACTAGACTTGCGTTTTAATCCGAACTACATATCCGTTTTAAGTGGATGCTATTAATTAACCGTTGAAAACTTATGGAGACAATTCTGGCTGGACCACCAGAAGTCCATTACCGGGTTCAATAATCTAATCAATACAATTACTAGTATTGTCACCAGATTTCCATCAGTATACTAAATTTTAGCACAATTGGATAGGAAGTGGTCGGAAAATGGTTTGTAAATTTTGAAATCACAATTGATATATACTTACAAGCTGGGGATCATAATTGACCAAATGCTTTCTTGGTCACCCCAAGTGACTGATGTCAGTCATACACTTTTTTCCCCGCTCATGCCTCGTATTTTTTACCTCTTCAAACGAAAATTACTCTGGCTCAGTCTCTTTTTTTTTCTTTTTTCTTCGACTGGATGGCAAACGAGCAAGTGGATCTCCTGATGGTGTTTTTGCTTCTGTTCTGTTCTGATATTGGCTATCTGGAACTGAGTGAGGGGCTGCTCGACAAGCTTGACCGCCTTCAGAATTAATGTATTCGATACATTTTTGGACTCCGCAAGTACGACCACGTGTCTAATTTCAGGGTACAGCTGAAGTGGTTGTAATAAGGGATCGTAGGAACATCCACGTTCTGTCATTACTTTTCAACACTCTTTTTAATCCTTCTGCTCCCATATACCTTTCCGAGCCTTTCAGCTACTTGGCTGCTGGCAGTCAGTATCGGTTGCGATCGAGTACCAATCTCCTTTTAGCCTGTCCTTTTAACTCTTCCAAAACATACTCTATAGTACATTGTGTCTTAAGGGCGGTAAATAAGGAATTACGAACGAGAGTCTATTAGAAGCCCGAAGTCGAAGACTGAGGGCTTTAATGAGTCGATGTTCGTAATTCTAGTACCGCCCGTGCGACATGCAATGTTTTTTATCACATTTGCGAGTAAAATTGTAAATTTGTAAAAGAAAAACTAATATTTTTTCAAAAATTGCCGATACTGCTGGCTGCGTTCTTGGCAGCGCCAGGTCCCCGCCGCCCCCCCTCTGCAGCATGAGCATGGCATGCGTGTGCAGCGCGCGCACGGAGCAGCAGCACGCCATGCAGTAACAAACTCATTTACCGACCTTGGGCTTCATGACAAGAAAATTAGTATGGGCAATGACTCATTTACCGACCACGGGTTTCATGACAAGCACATTAAGGTCGAGGGTTTTATTTGAGGGGTTGCAACCAAGGTAGCCTGCATGTTACGACACTGTTTAAGAGCAAGTGTGATGAAAAATCTTTTACAGCGCAAGCTGCCAGGCCGTGGAATCGGTTACCGACCTCCATCAGGAAATCTCCCACCGTAGGATCTTTAAGGGAGGGCTTGAGAAGGATGTGGCTTACACCTTCTCCTTAAGCATTTGAGGACATTTCCTTTGTTTTATATTCGCATGTATAATATTTATTACGGTTATATACAGATACCTTTATATATATCGTAGTTTATTGATTTATTATTATTATTATTATTGTTAGCCTATTCTTTTGTAGATTATGTATTATATTATTAAAAAGACTGTATAGTAGCTTCCATTATTTTTGACTCTTAAACTCACTCTTTGTCGGACCCTAACTGGTTACTCCTCTCATCTACTCAAAGGTTGACTGGTAGAGATCCCTTAAAGGGATAAGTCCGCCTTTGTACAAGTGTCTCAAAGTTGGTCAATTGTGTTTTGTTTATTTTCTTGTACAATAAAGAGTTTACATGCATATACATAGGTACATACATACAAGCAAACATAAGAACGTTGCTAGTTAAATAAAAAAGCTTGAAAATATTAGTTATGAGAGTCCGGTGTATTTTCATGTATAGAGAGTTAAAATTTGAAATACAGAAATATAGTAACTACAAGTAGGTGTTATTACTTAGATAGGCCATACACTTACATGGTATTTTAAATAAATGATCAACAGTAGGTAAATTGACTTAAAGTACTGTCAAATAAGTCGTTAAGTAACTTTAACAGAGCAGAACAATAATAAATTAATAGTGTGTTGAGAGCACTGTATCAGGTTACGAGTATCTACACCTACGAGTAAACAGTTTCTTGATAATGCATGCAAGGTTAAATTCGAAGAGCAGTGCAATATTTATACTAGCAGTAAACCAATACCCAGCTGCGGAAACTTACATATTTTATTATTTCAGGGTTGGGACGACGTAAGTTTCCACGGGTCTGATCAAATTATGACCCCAAACATTGATGTGATCGCGTACCAAGGCGTCATGCTGCAGCAGTACTACACAGACACGCAAGGGACACCAACCAGAAGCGCCCTTTTCACGGGAAAATACCCTATGAGGCTCGGTGAGACTTTTACGACCCCTTGAACATGTTTATAGCTTTTGCTACTTTGACGTTTTATTAACTTAAATTTGTTTCCTTTGTTATTTTTTTAGATATGTACTTTTTTGTTCATATCACTTAAATTGTTAAAAAAACTAGCTCTCTTTATAACTCTTCTATGTCTCTTTATAACTTTGTACCTATCTATTAATGTAACGGAATCTTTCAAACGGAATCGTCTTAATGACAATATAAGTATAATAGGTCCTCACTGAAAATCAGCGCCACAGCTTGCCGTGTCATTATGCTGAGTGGGGACCTATTTAGCGTCATGTATGTCTTTATTTGTTCTATGTTTGTTTTATGGCGTTAAATAAACGTATTTTCTTTCTTTCTTCCTTACTTTCTAATATTATGGTATCATCGAACTGATCTGTTGTCTGTTTTCAATGAAGCCTTTAAGGCCGAGATTTAAGTAGTTATCGTACAAACAACATAATGTGTAGATTTGATGTACGTAGCAGTTTTCTCTACAGCGGACTGCACTGTTGTTGCTGGACTGCTGGGCTTATAATGTTTTAAACTTTCGCAATTCTCACTCATAACTAATATTTATCGAGACTAGGTAACTATTTATTGATAAGATTACCTTAACGTTTTGACTACATTGTAGCAACTCGATGAATCGACTTGTGGCCACGGTTGCTACAATGTGGTCGAAACGTTAGGGTAATATTAGCAATAAATAATTCTGCTGGTTTTTGTTTGAAGCGCATACCATAAAAGTTGTTTTATAGTCTTTTTGACATTATGCTGTCATCAAGAGCCTCGCGCATTATTTAAAGTACTCATACACTACACCAGGTTTATATCATGGTATATCTAAACCTACTTATTATTATTTAATCAATTCAGGCACTCAAAGCGACTCAATATCAGCCACAGAAGACCGAGGGATCCCAATAACGGAACGCCTTTTACCGGAATACTTGAAAGAATTAGGCTACGAAACGCACTTGGTCGGGAAATGGCATGTCGGCAAATCGAGGGCGCACTACCTCCCCACTAACAGGGGATTTGATACTTTCTACGGCTTCCTCGATGGCGCGGTGGATTACTACACTTACAACTTAGTAGAGGTATGTATGAATATGTATGTTGGTTGTTGACGGCCGCTATGCTTGGGCCAATGTCAGTATTGATGGTTTAGCACTAACGGCAGCGCCAACATTAGACAACAGGAAGGGGGAGTATAAAAACAAATGTGCTAAGAATTTAAAGCAACGTGTAACCAGAGTGAAGCGTATTAGAACATATCGTCAGTATAAAACAGAATTGAATCGGTAATGTTTTTGAGAGAGAAAAATACGCAAATATTTGTCAGAAAATTCATCTATCTCTTTAATGCGAAACTAATCCAAACTTTATTTCCATGATCATTTTCTCTGAGCTAACGCTTAGTTGTCTATTGAGTGTCAGAAACTTTACGCAATAGACCCTCAGGTTTTGTTCAAACAAAAAAAATGGTAGGTATTTTATTTATATAGGAAAGTTACATAATTAAACTAACTTTATTATCTGTCATTCAAATTGAATAAGAGTTTTTCTGAAATTTAGAGATTAAATAAACTGAAAATTAATTCTACCGTGTTAGTATCATTATTACGTCTTCATTTAGGAACTTAGAAATTTAATAATGTGTACCTTGACGAATGACGCAACAATACTATAGTAAATACACTACTTACTTGAATATTAATGTGGCTATTAACATATTTCCATTGAAACAATAACGTTAGTGTTAATAACAGTTTATATTATTATACTCGTAGGTACTTCCATAATTATTAAAACTCTAGGTCATGCCTTCTTGAAAGTTTGTTTTAAATCACCATTCCGCAGGAACTACGAAATCTTCCAGGATAAAACTAAACTACCTATGTCCGTCCCCGGGACGATTTATCCATACCGAATTACATCTAAGTAAGTCGGTTCAGTCAGATGTTATTACATGATCGAGTTTCATTAGTTTCATGTTACAAAATTCAAAATAATTCGTCCTAAGAAACTATCTTACTTTATTTTACGTTACACCTGCCACTTTGTGCCCTTCATTTCAGTTTTAAACAAAGGTTTGTAGGTACTTATAACGTATTTCTAAACTTAATTTTGTGCACAGCAAGAAAGTGGAGCTGACGTGTAGCTCAAATCTTGGAAAACCAGCGCTGCTGCACCGACTGTGTAGCAACAGATACTGAGTGTAGACCTTTTTTCAGTGACATGTGTAGTGTGACAATCATTACGTACAATAACTTTAAAATTATACTTTTACTATTGGTGGTGATACTTTTAGGACGTACACTAACGAGATGGACGGATGACCTGGTTAAAGTCGCGGGTTCACGGTGGAGGCAAGCCGGCTTTCAACCGAGGCAACTGAAGGTCTATGGGGGAGGCCTATGTCCAACAGTGGACGTCCTATGGCTGAGATAATGATGAAGAATTTTGTTTACGGTCTTAAATTCATCATTTTAGAACCGTAAACAAAATTCTTACCAGTATTGTAAATGCGAAAGTAACTCTGTCTGTCTGTCTGTTAACTCTTCACGTTTAAACTGATTTAGATGCACATTGGAATGGAGATAGATTGAGAGCATGGAAAAGACAAAGGATAGATTTTATCCCGGGAAATACCAAATTCGTACAGGATAACTATAAATCAATTCTTGCCAGACGATCATGGATTCGCAGGCAAAAGCTTGTACGTAATATTTTTCTTTCTTTCATCCTAATTTGATATTTATTGATTCTCTCTTTTTATTTGAAGACATGTAACGGAAGCTCGTTCTATGGCTTAAATATGTATGAGAACTTGGAGCCTATTGAAGATCTCAACGGCCATCTTACGGAGGTACTCACCGACAGAGCTGTTAGCTGTAAGTGGGATTTTAAAATATTTTTTTTTTCAGTTTAAGTTCAGTATGTATATGAGTCGGTCCAATAAACAGACAAAATCTTTTTGGATCTAATCACTTCCGCCCTTTTCTATCACAAAATTACCTAACATGGAAACCTTAGATGCAAGTTAAATTAATACTGCGTTTCTAAATAAATCACAAGGCATAAGGATTCCAAAAAGTCGGATACCTTATCGTAATTAAAATTAGTGTGAATGTTTTGGTATGTGTAATTTCCGTGTCACTGCCCAACTTTTTCCAGTCAGTCATTTTGTATGGTTAACAACCATTTAATTTTATCCAACTCTTTGACCTCCACCCGTAAACATTTTCTTTATTTCGTTCGTTTCTGTTCCAGTGATCAGAAATCACACCAGTACAGCGCCGTTATATCTTCACGTATCGCATGCCGCTCCTCATGCAGGAGGTGGACTGGTGTCCCTCCAGCCACCGGTCGAGACCATAGCAGAACAGAGCCACATCGCGCACACTGCCAGGCGGTTGTATGCAGGTCTGTCTCTTTGATTGATGGTAGAGAACCTAATCAAGTTCATTGAAATAGTGTTCTTTGACAAGAACCCACTTTGAATTTTATATTTTGATTTGCAGGTCTCGTATCGAGTTTGGACAAAAGCGTTGGTCATATAGTTGCAGCGTTAGCAGAAAAAGAGATACTAAAAAATACACTGATAGTCTTCGTGTCTGACAACGGTGCAGCAGGATTGTCTCAGAATTTTGGTTCTAATTTGCCCTTGCGTGGACTTAAGAGCACTCCTTGGGAAGGAGCGGCACGTGCCGTGGCTGTTGTATGGCATCCCACAATATCACATAGAATAAGCAATGCCATATTCCACGTAACTGATTGGTTCCCGACATTGATCACAGCAGCAGGCGGGAATCCATCCAACAAAATAGATGGTTTGGATCAATGGGCTACTATTATAAAAGCCGAACAGCCTAAACGAAACGATGTTTTAATAACAATTGACGATCTAAATGGTTGGGCAGCATTTAGGGAAGGTGATTTCAAAATAATTGTAGGTAATGTTACTAAGGAAAAGAGCAAATATCATGGTAAAGAGCTCATGGCGCTGAAACATGATGTTCTGCCGTATGAAACCGTGCTGTTAGAATCAGAAGCTTGCCTTGTGTTCAAAGAAACTTTGGACTTGCCATTAAACATTGAGGAAGTTTATGAGCAGCGAAACAGTAGTAAATTAGCTGGGAGTGATGACATACCTGAAGAGGTCGTCTGCTTCCCTACATTTGGTAAGTTGAATATATTTTTCTTTTCTGAGTTAAATTACCTACATAGAAGGCTTTATTAATATTTGATATTATTTTACAGTTAAAGGTTGTCTCTTCAATGTTACTCGGGACCCTTTGGAAGCTTATGATCTTTGGCATGCTAAGATGGATATAGTTAGGCGCATGAGTTTACGCCTTCGATCACTTTGGACAGAAATGTACCCAAGACCGACACTCAGAGGCGATCCCAGAGCTGACCCCGCCAAACAAAACTACGTTTGGTTTTCCTGGGTTCCTAACGACGAAGAAATGTATGAACCTCGGAAGCCTGTACCGCCTTTTCCGTTGCAGGTTTCCAGAGACGAGCTTCAATATGTAGTTGATATAAACCTGAATACATTCAGGGATAAATTACAGGATTACATTAAGAACATGGGAGAATCATTTCTAAAGAGCGTAGGCGGACTATTTAACTTTTGAGATAGGTTGTGGTGTTGTTATATTTATAGGAGGTCTAGTTTTGTTTAGTACTGTGTAACAAATATGATATATTCAGTTATTATTTTACCCAAAAGCGTTGTCTCATGTTGTGAGTAAGAGTGCTAAAATTGTTGCAAAAAGTATTTATTGGTGAATGTGTTTTGTTTGAACGATAAAAGCCTTAAAAAGTCCAGGTACGACATCGGCCGATGAAAGTTATCGTACGGCCACGCCACAAGACAAACTTCAATTTATTATTGTGATTTTTTATTATCGAACTTCTTTGTCTTGGCAACTACATATTCGAAAAAAATACTCGATCTTTTTCTTTTTGATAACCTAGTACAGAAATTACAGAAATATAATGTATCAATGTAAAATAAAAATAAGAAGATATATATTTGTTAAAGAATTATAGTAATTACGTTAGTGACTGAAACTAAACTGTCAATAAACAATCTTTCACAATACCTGTTATATTTATTTCTGTGTAAAAACGGCGAATTTCCTTAGTCTCGTTAATGAAGATGCAAGAATAGAGGGGCACTTGACTCTAAGCGCTCCGGTTGGTCTGAAATAACGAATTTTATGAACCGATGAGGCCTTTTGTCACCGCCTCGCCGACCGCCCTTTGATCAGTGCGTGCAGCAAAAGGGAAAATTGGTCAGCTTTTCGGGTTCACGTGACTGACCGGGCAGGACGCTTGATCACGATGAAAAACGAAACGAGTTCGTGAATTAAATGGTTTTGATTTTTCGTCAACTTTATTGCAGTCGCGATAGAAGTTTGGTTTATTGTTTATTTTTTTATTTTTTAACGCCGTTTGTTCATATTTATCATTACACTCGGTTAGTAGGAATTAAAATGATTTAAAAATACATACTTGTTCATTGAATTCTTTGTTAACTCCAATTCAATAGAATCTGACAATCCTGTAGACACTTCCAGCCTACTTAATATAAACACCGGGCTGCCTAAGGCTTTGTGATGTGACTATTATTCTTTTTTTGATTCATTTTAGATGATAATTGCAACAACAGGGACATATATAATCAAGTGTGCCCACGATAGGGTGTCTTAAATATGTAAAAAATTGTCAGATTCTATTGAATTGTACTTTAAGTAGTAAGCTGAGACGATTATGGCATAATATCTTATTAAATTGGGACCGTGTCATATATTAAGTTTTAAAATAATAAAGGACGAATATAATACAATTTTAACTGAAACTATTCATATTTATTATAGGATGAACTCTTCTCTCCTACTCAAAGGTTGACTGGCAGAGATCCCTTCAGGGATAAGTGCGCCTTTGTACTTAGCACTTTTTGTAAACTTTTTGTATTTCTTTTTGTACGATAAAGAGTATAAATAAACGAAGTTTACCTATTCTACACGATTAAGGTTAGAAGAGGTTTCTAGCATAACAATCGTGTTAAGTTGACGACTTCCAAGAAAATTGTATAATATTGACTATATATAAATGGGCAGGTATGTTTTATATGTATTGGAAAAATACTTTATAAATATATGTCATGTTTTTAACATGCCAAGAAATTATAAGAAATCCACAATAGGATCGTCGTTATTTGTAAACACAAAAATAACAAAATGTATTTATAACAATAATTAAAATAGAATACAATGCACATTACGATCAAATTTAAAAATAATAATAGCAATAATTAAATTAAACAGAAAAATTAAAATTGGAGACTATGACACTAAGCTCTTAATGATTTTGATCTTTTCAAATTATATATGTTTTCAAGGACCATTCATTTGATACATAGGTATATATCTATAATCTAGGAAGATTTTTTTTTACGCTAGCAGGTAGATTACAAATAGTCCACGTAACCTCGCTTAAGGAAGTTCGTACAAAGCAAATCACACAAAGCCTATTTCTTAATCCACCAGTTCAAGGACTAGCTAATGGGATTGCATGTAGGTACTTTGGCTGCTATTTTAGGGCATCGTTTTGACACACTTACCGGGCAAATAGAAATAGTGTCATCTTCATCTACAAAGCCACATAACAAAGGCATTACGGTGAAGGAAGCATTATGATACGAAACAAAACCGGGGTAACGCATCATGAATTATACATACAACTGCTCCCGTTCCAATTGGTTTCGTATAATTGGAATGGGATCCCCTGACTGAACAAAAAGAAACGCTTCTGAAATTAAATAATTGGTCTGTGTGGTTTGTTCGAATCGATAGTATGCCTCTGTATCTAATTGAGTCAGTTGAAATAGCTTAATTTTCTAAATATTGCTATGTAAATGTAAAGAAACCAGAAAAACACATTTAAAGCACATGTTTGGTAAAGTCAAGTTCTTGCAAATCAAATTTAATCCATTTCTAGGGATCGGATCGACTTATATGTCGTTTGGATGACAATGAAAGTAAGTATTTACATCCAACTAAGAAACGAAAACTCATTATTGCTATTTTTTTATAGAAACAAACATTAAAAATAAACGGAATATTTAAATTAATTATTCGGGCCAAGAAAATATGGGGTAATCAGTCTTGCGGTATTGACGACGTCATCATAAGCAATTGCTCTAAATAAATTAAATTTCATACACACAGTCCTAAATAGACTTTGGAAACTAAATTAGGACATCATTTTCTTCGTAACAGTTTTGATGTAAAATACTTGAACAAAGCAACATTTTTCTCTTACTTTTGTTCTTTATTGGACTTTACTGCAAGCAAGTCAAACAAAGTGGCTAGATATAACATTTAGGTACTTAAATAGGTACAGTATTCCATTTCCCGTGCCATCATTAATTTATTGCTAACCAGCTATTCTTTTCATTTCAGAAACGTTTCGCTTAATTCCAGTCTTCATTAGATATGCATCAAAGAGCCGGACGGCAATGAGAAATTTTATAATTTTTGTTGTTTTGTATTTGTTTTAATTCCCTTATAACGGCTTTGATTCGAAATGAAAGAAAGCAAGGAAGTTTATATTTGATTCCCCTGTTTTTATAGAATTGTCAAATAATTAACCGAAACACCGCAGTTTTGTCCCCGTAGAAAAATTCTCTCTGTGTGAATTTGGGAAAGTCTGTCTTCATTTCTTGTCCATGCCATAGTTACGTAACTTCATTTTTCATTTCCTTTTAATGCTTATCAAATTAAATATGTCTTATCTTAATATTATACCGACCTGCAACAAAGTCCTTTAACTTATAGTGCACAATGAAATTAAGATTAAGACCCTGAACTAGCATTACCCTCCTGGTTGAAGCGTCATCTATTTTCACGGCACTCATCCAGTAAACTGCGCAATAAAAGAATCGGTAAACGTTTTAAATCGACTTAGTATTGCCGATATAAATCTTGCTAGTCGAAGACCGCTCTAATCTAACGCTTCCTCTGAGCGAGTAATACATATATACGAACTTTAGGGGCTTTTATTCGACGAGTATAAGCGATGTAAAAACTGAACGAAAACCAGAGGTCTCGTTTTTCATTTTCATTCCATTCACCATTACTCTCTTTTACCATCTCTTAACCAGTTTGATGTAAAGAAATGGTAGAATAAATTGTGTTACACAATAAATCTGAAATAATGAATGTGGTGGTTATAAGGTAACACAGCCCATAGAAGCACGGTGCAACACCCACGAGGGGGACGAATTTTAAATCACATTTGTCAAAATTTCATTCAAATGCAACAAAGCTCGAATAAAATTATCGATTACTTGGTAAAAGTAATTAGAATCATAATCATAATTAAAAATTAATCATAATTATAATCTAGTCGTTTTATTGTATACATTGAACACAATTTTGCACTATTTTTAACCGACTTCAAAAAAGGAGGAGGTTATCAATTCGGTTGTTACCTCATAACGTTACATCATTTATGACCCGACTTGAAATTTTTTATTTGCGATCGTATAGGAATGGCTTCAATTAGGTCCCATAAGCACCAAATCAGGATCTGATGATTGGATCTTAAGGAAATCGAGGGAACTCTTCAAATATTGGAGGGACACCTATGGTAAATTGGATATATTTAGTAGCAACTCGTGCATTTGCTCTTGAAAATCATCATTTGGTGAAGTGGAACTGATGGTGAAGACCGCAGTTGACCATCGGAGTTAGTACTCAGTAACAAGTTTTTCACGGGTTGAATTTCAATTACTTTAACACAGTTGCTAAGCAATTTATGATCTTCGTAATGCATACGGTAAAATGGAACGGGTGGTGAAGCACCAGGACTACGTGGACCTTTAGTCGTCTACCTCACCTACATTGGGCTTCAACCACTCCTGCTGGCTCGTGCTGAGGCACCGACTTCAAACTGGTAGAAAATTATTTTCATGGTTTTTTGTAGTCGGTTCAATTATTTGTTATAAAATTATTTGATTGCATTTTCACAGATTTAACTTAAAAAAAGAAGGATGGCCAAAATATTATGAAACCACAAAGGCTATTAAAAAGGGTCGTGCTAGTTGTCTTTATCTGCGCACTGGAACAAGATTGTTCAACACTGTGACTTGGGTGCAGGATTACTGAGTTAAGATGATTGTGACAGTGGGCAATAATCTAAAGAACCTAAGTACTATCACTTGATATTCCCTCAGCTTCTCTCGAATAGAGGCTCGGGGCCTAGCGATTTGTATTACATTCTTGCAAAGCCGAGTTGTGGGAGTTGTGATTTGCAAAATGGTTCTTGTTTCTAAAGTTCCCTATAACTTATTTGCGAATTGCACTTTTGCTTTGGCTTTGTTGGGTAACAACATTTTGAATGCTAAAGAATTTATTTTTTCACCGTAGAGCGCAAGATACAAAATAATTTTTGAGAGCTCTCTCTTTATTATAACATGTAGGGGGTAGGGAGGGGCATGTTGAGCAATTTTGTATTGATCATCTTCTCATTTAATGATGGTTACATTAGAAATATCTTAGAAATATCACCTCAACTTCCACCATATTGAGTTCCCGCGTCATATTTTTAGTTTTGCAGATATTTTGATTGCCCAAATTATCCACTTGCTCAACATGCCCTTCCCTACCCTATGTATGAGAAGATAATTACTTTCACATTTCTTAATTATTGCAGCAGTGTTTCTGCTGTATTTCTTCAAGACTTCTTACAAAATATAAAACCATCTATTTTAATAATGCAGATAAAAAATTGTTTGTTCTACGTTCCCAAGCAAAAGTTTCGAACGCTTCCATTTAAACGGTCGACTGCCCGTGATATCAACAACGAGACTCCAGCAAATCATAATTTAGTTTGTTTCTAGCGTTAAGTCTTCGTCACGTCTCAGCCATTATACTAACAAGATGGTTCTAATCTCAACCTTGCCGAAGCTGCCCTTGGGACTGCATATTTTGTCCAAACTTATCACCGAGAGTAGTTTACTGGCACGCATTTTGGCACATAGCCAGTGCCGGAGGCTCACTAACAACTTTATTATGCATTACTGGGTGTTGTATGATCCTAAATAAGCAACAGTTAACTTGCCAAGTTTTGGGTTTACATTTTCATTAGATATGGCCTGGAGGTGCCGAGGTGTGGTGATGGCACGCGCAGGCAATTAACGAAGACTTACTCAATTCAATTTTTTATAAATTAAATAAAAGACCCGACTTCCTTCAAAATCTAAAATGAAGAAGAGAAGTCAAGTGGTCTAAAATTCTGTTAAGTGTGTAGGTAGCCCTCTTGTTCTAAGAGGAGGCCTGTGCCCAGCAGTGGGACGTATGTAGGCTGGGATGATGATGATGATGTAGGTATTTAAGTTAACGTTCAACAGTCGGAGCTCATTCAAATTGTGATCAGCTCAAGTATTCTTAGTAATGAATCTATCACAGGTTCGAAAAAATCTTTTTGGAGAATTCGGCCAAGAACTCAAAAAGGTAGGTATATTAATATTATTTATTTAGTGTGTTACTTGTATGTAAATATTTACATTCAAAGAATTTAACACAGCAAAATTGCTTAGCTCGTAAGGTAGGTAACGTAATTTTATTAGTTATTATATTAGGTTAACCTTTTACACGGCGCTTAGTTCGAGGTTTGTGTACTAAACTAATGCAAAGAATTTATTATTATTAAGTAGGTATTAAGTTTTTTTTTTAAACTTATGTATTTAATCAAAAAACAAAATCAAAAAATCAATAAAACCTACGCCGCCTTACGTATCACGTTCTTCCTCACAATTGTTATTTTCCGTCTATTCGACGCCTATTATTATGAAAAACTCGTTTTTCTCCACTCTTTGATCTTCTCGAAACTTATTGTTACCTGATTTATTATACGGGTTAGATAGGTATTTCGACACAATGTTCTATTTCCCAGAAAAGCTATCGAATTATTTCCACACCTCGCTGTTTACTTAAATTGAAAATAAAGAAGCATATTTATCTTCGATAGTAAATTCACCCTTTCTTTCACCCTTTGTCAAATTGTGACAGATAGTATCCCAATATGTTTCCGTATTGGAACATTTTATATTGCGTTTCTAAATCGGGCTGTACCTACTTCAAGCCATTTAAAGGCATAGGTACTTATTTCTTTTTAAGTGTTTTGTGCGATTTGCGAATTGTCAGCAGCATCCAGGCTGGCTCGGGAAAGAACGCTCGCTCTGAGGTGAGATCAATTAAAAGATAAAATGGTCGTGCAGAGAGCCATAACAACTTGTAATTTTTACTAAACTAAATTTGAGCATAAGTTTGTAGTAACGATATTTCTACAAGTTCGTAACATATTTTGGGTAAGATAAGTACTTAACTACACTGTTTTAGGCACAGGCAACTTTAAATCATTGCCGCATTCAACGTGTTAGTTTATAAAAATATACTTAGGTAGTTACAATATGAATTTCCAATCCCGTGGGAATTTAGAAAAAAATGTCCTTATTCCTTGTTTACATCCTAAGTAGAACCTTATGTATATAGAGAGTTTAGGTCAAAGGGGTTGCGGTGGGAGTTGGTGAGTCTGTCGGTACGTTTTATTAATAACTAGCGGACCCAGCAGACGTTGTCAAATTATGATAACATACCAAACAACTGCGCCATCTAGCGGGTCGAAATTATTTGAATACGTTCTTTAATTTGAGGGGAGAGTTTACTCAATGAACCAAAAGAATTTCCTTGCTCACCCGCGACCTTACGATAGCAAATTGTTAAGGAAATTCTTTTGGTTCATTGATATGGACCTCCGCAAAGTAACGCCTGATTCAATAAATTAGAGTTTACTCAGTTTACCGTATAGACGGGATAACCATTAAATGTTTGACAGTTACGAAACCCATGAAAAGTTGGTATAGGAAAATGTTTTTTCTTTTATTTTATTTTATCGTGAATTTGCCAATGTTTTTAATATTTATTATCCTATTCCTGATGAAGATAAATCCAAAAACTCAAAAATTATAAAAATTGGTTCAGCCGTGCTTCAGTTATCATAGTTGATTTGAGTTCGGTCAGATAGTTGCAATAAAAATTTTCGGGATTTTACAAAATTCCCATGGAAATTTCCAAAATTTATATTGTGGTCTTCATTGAGGTTTTGTTGTGAACAACTGTACAAAATTCAAGACTCTAAACCCAGTGCTGAAATTACAAGATTTTTTTCCTATCCTGTGGGAATATCGGGATAAAAAGTAGCCTGTGTGTTATTCCAGAGGTCCAGCTACCTACATACCAAATTTAATGGCTCCAAGCCCAGCGATTGTTATTTCGAGATTTTATCATAGGTAAGTATTCCGTGGGAATATCGGGATAAAAAGTAACCTATATCGAAAATACAAACTGAAATATAGATGCACAGAAAAAACGGAAAAATAAGACCAGCGCTGGGAATAGAACCCAGGTCCTCGACATTCCGTGCCGCGTTCTATACCGCTACACCAGCGGTGGTTTTACGGGATGACCGTAAAACAAAAATTTGGAATTGAAATAAAAAATACAAAAAGATTTCAAAAACCAATCTTAAAAAGTAACCTATGTGTTATTCCAGAGGTCCAGCTACCCACATACCAAATTTCATCGCTCTAAGCCCAGCAGTTGTTATTTTGAGATTTTATCCCTATCCCGTGGGAATATCGGTATAAAAGTAGCCTATGTCCGTCTCCTGGTTCTAAGCTACCTCCCCACCAATTTTCAGCCAAATCTGTAAAGCGGTTCTGGAGTTATAAATAGTGTAACTAACACGACTTTCTTTTAAATATATAACGATAGTTATAATAATATTGTTTATCCCTAGGTACTCCATATCAATATAACAAGAGGTAAACTATCTTTGTTGATGTAAGTACTTTTAAGGAATATTAGGAATAGTATAGAGGTACATTTGGAAATACCGATTATAAGGACTACGCGCTACGGAACCCTAAAAAGCGAAAAAAATAACTGAAATCTGTTACTGACATTTATTAAAAACTATTTATGTAATGTGGTAAGTTAAGGCTATGTTACTTCTTTTCGTTGCTTTCAAAACTTCCTCCTTACAAACTCCCTCTTACAAACTGTAAGTTCTGTGTCTATTCATATACAATCCAGGCCACTCGGTTGTGGGAGTCCCTGCCGATAGAATTAAGGCGCGCAAAGTCCTTGCCTATCTCTAAACCTATGCTTAGGGAGCTTCAGTAGGAATGTTATAGTTAGGGGCTGTTTCACCATCCATTGATTAGTGGTAACTGACGGTTAAATGTGATGCCGTCTCCGTCTATTCGAACAAAACAAATAGAGACGGCATCACATTTAACCGTCAGTTAACACTAATCAATGGATGGTGAAACAGCCCCTTAGTCTATTTATATGCTACTGTGTATCTGGCTAGGTATTTATATTTTTTGTGATGTGGTTTTATATTATTAGTTTAGTATGGCTAGTTTGATGCATTTTTATTATTGCTTTCATCAGTTGTAAATTGTACAACCGCACCTGTTAAAATTAAAGTTTCCTGGTAAAAATCGATCTGAAGTGATGCGGCGGCCTATTGGAAAATGTTCATGTACCTGTGTTTTCTGTACTGCTTACCATGTTATGGTGTTCCAGAAAGAGTCATTGATTGTATTGTCTCCCAGATCAACAGTGGTTCAACTCAAAACAACGCACCATTTTAATTTAGACGTTCCAGAAGTTAAATTAAGTCTAAATTAAAACGAGTAATTATTAGGTATTTCGACTTAATTCGCTGTCGATCTACGAGTGCTAATTATCATACGTAACTAACTTATCTATGTATGTACGATGTACATTACTCGTAATATTATCATGTTCCAACGAAATGAGGTCCTATTTATACGACTCGCTGCCCTGCGGAGTTTACAACTTCACGATTCGTGTCAGACTTTATTCTTCAACGTTATTATTTTAATTAACGAAAACTCATCGTCTTTTCAGAAAGACAATTTGGTGGAAATAAACTTTAATTGTTTTTTACTTTTGTATTTTATGAACTTCAGTTTTAAAGGCTGAAATACGGTGTAAAGATAGCGTAGAGTGTTTTAAATACTCCGTGCTTGTATGAAGACTTCTCATAGTTTTATCTACTGTCTCTCAATAGGTACTTTCACGTATTTCATGAGTGAAGGTATCGTTCTTTGAGTATTTATTAAAAAAATAACAAAATATGACGATGATTGCCCAACTTTATGCAATTTATAAAAAACATAACATAATTGATGTAGCAGAATACTGAAAAATGCCGTGGGATAATACGTGTACGTACCTACTCAGGATTCAGAATATAACAAAAACATTTCTATAGGGAAACCTATACAGCATATCAATGATAGGTACTCGACGGAGCATTAAGTTTATTCGTATGTACAAGAGTTTTCAACTCTATTTATTATTCAAGGTCATGTACACCACAGCTCAGCAGTGTCTAGGTCAACTTTGGAACCTTTCGCCCGCTTAAACATAAAGGGTCTTTCATAGACGTCTGTTGCCGGAGCGTAACAGGACCGGCTTATGTATTATTCCTGTGCTAACTCTGCCACGGTTATGCGGCTAATGGACGACCTACCATAGACTAAATACAGTTATATTTCTATTTATATTTATATTATTTATTTATTTGCCAATCAAAAATTACAGAATTGCAGTAAAACCAATGCGTTGTAAAATTCAAATTATACTTACAATAAAAAACAAAAAAGACATTAAAAACAAAAAAAAAGTTATTTAGGGATTTTTATCCTTGCTTCCCTAAAGCGACGTAAGACGTAAGACCACGCCGTCTGGTCAGAAAACGGAGTGCAGGAACATCTGCTGGTGCTTAGCCGGCACTTGGAGTCTAAAAGAGCGAAAATTGTTGGCTCTATTAGACTCGAGCGGGCGGATAAAAACCTCGGCTCCCTTCAACCGACCCCGAGCTGGCTCGCGGATGTGCTCGAAGACCTTCTCTTCCGTCGTCTTCGTGTCCAACCGCGATAGGTAGATGTCCACCAACGGTACTGCAGCTTGTGCATAGTAACCAAAAGCTTATGTCATTTTAAACTATACTTAATATTTAATCTTAAAATTTAACATATGTATTATAGACTGTGATAAGCAATAAGATCTAACGGCATTATCTGTAAATTATTAAGAACTGTTACTTTTTGCCGGTATTATAAAAATAATTTCATTATTTACTTATTTTATTGACGACCGGATGGCGAAGTGGTTAGAGAACCTGACTACGAAGCTTGAGGTCCCGGGTTCGATTCCTGGCCGGGGTAGATATTTGTATGAATAATACGAATGTTTGTTCTCGGGTATTAAATGTTTAGTTGGTATTTAAGTATGTATTTATCTTTATAAGTATGTTTATCCGTTGCCTAGTATCCATATATAGTAACTTTACTTAGTTTGGGACTAAGTTAACGCATTCACTGCCACCTGACTCGACTTGACTGACCACAGGTGCCACCGACGCACATGTGCGTTCAAAGTGTATGAATAATTTTGACAGCGGCACTGGGGGAAAGTTCCAAAAACGCATATATGCGTCGGTGGCAGTGAATGAGTTAATTTGTGTCTATATAGTGTCCCATGATATTTATTTTATTTGACGTTATTATTGAGATTAAATTTTAAAACAAAAAAAGTGCTTGTTTAGAATTTAATTTCTAATACATACCTAATATAATATTATAATGTCACTCTATCTACAGAACCATATCAAAATTTCGATTTAATCCGACCACTGAAAGTGGGTAAAATTGGGCGAGCATAACTTAGATATTTACATTTGAAAATGGCAAGTCAAATAAAAGCTCGTTAAAATGCAGGTATATGGAAACCAGCAATAAGTAGGTAATTTAACATTTGATATTTTTAATGACTGAAAAGGTAGCTCGATATCAATGAAATGATCAAACTTTTAACAACATGTCCTAAAGGTATTGATCCACGTTTCTTTCTGGCAGTTAGGTACTTGATTTGTGACATTTAAATAACTTGTATATCTGGAGTCAGAAATCAACTACAAAATACCAGAAATCTGAAACTGTTTGTATTTATTACGTATGCGCATATTTTTCCGCACTGACCTGCTCAGATATGTATTATTTATTTACATTTTATGGTCACACTTCCCTAAATTAGTTCTGGCAAATTTTAAAACTTAATTGGCTTAGTATTAAATACGTAAAAAGTAGTACAGACACTGACTAAGAATCTGAATATCAAAAGACAATCATTGTATAGTTAGCATAATGAGATGATGAGACATTTGATTTAATAAAAATTCAGTGGATTCGCAGACAGGCCTTCTGATTGATTTGTAATTAGATCAATTATGAATGAACATGAGTCATTTTCGTTTGCGTGAGGTAGAGTAGTAGTTAATCTGACAGTCTATTTATCGGCGACTAATTTACGAAGATTTATTGCCATCGCCGTGAATTTCAAATGAATAGTTTCATGATTAGTTAGATTAAATAGATAGTATATTCAATTCAAGCGGTTGTATTTAATTATAGACGCAGTCTTTTGAAATTTTAAACGATTCTAACTTTTCCAGGACGATATGAAGATTTATTTACTAAGGTAAACGTAAGAATGCTGTCTTTGTCCAAATAGTAGCCATCTTTAATAAAGGTGACCGCAGGGGCCATCTATTGGGTAGGTATTACCGTGCGAAGCACTCGTGCACTCGGGGGTTTACTTTATGTTAGTTTTATTTCTGAATATAGATATATTGATGCTGAAGGGAGATGTAGCTACATAATTAATTTTGTTTAACACTGTTAACGCATAATAACCTACTGGTTTAACATATAGAATAGCGTGAAAGGTAAAATTAAAACATAGTACCTGAGTGACCGTGGTTTTCGGTGTTTTCAAAAAAAGTAAATCGTGTTATCTTTATAAAGACTAGATGTAGTTAGATCCATTTTTGCTATACCTACCCCGATAGCCGTTGAAATCGTAACAAGCGTCTTCAAGATTTCAAAACATCTAATTTTCGTCTACTTTTCGGCATAGGTAAAGGTAACGTTTTTTCCACTTCGTCAGACGCAAAAAATATATCCTCTGAGTCCTTTTTCACAAATTTAGTGCTTAAGACCTAGATGTGGTTGACCTGCTTTGTTACTTTGGATATTATTTTAAAATTCTTAGAATTCCTTATTCAATGAACAATTTGTACTTTATAAAGTACATTCGGCCGTTATTCTTAGTGTTAATTGGTCCGCGAGGACTCAGGAGGATAAATGTACAGTATTCTATTATTTTTATTCGTTACTAAAGTTGATAATGCTTCTGTCACTAATAAGTTAAATCCTGGCTACAAAACACAGCCTCAATTCTGCTATAATAGCAAGGGTTTGCGTTAGTAAAGTGTTACTAAGTATGGTATCTTTCGAACGTTTACCTTACTAACAACAAAGGGGATAAAAAGTCAGAGAAAGTTAAAGAGTCCACGCAATAGGGAACAATGGGCTATAATCGGTAGCCGTCACGTTCGAGGCAGGTAGAACCGTTCGAGCCTCTTAGGTAAAACACAGATTACAAGATACGGCACAACAATGCAGCAAAATGTTGCATCTGCAATTATTATCTGCTATTTAAACATTTTGATGCGGTAAAAAAGTGACAATTTAAACTTTACTGAATACGCAGCGAGGTTTATGTTTTATTTTATTTTATTTTATTAAGTTTTTAATTCACTTTAGTTGGGGTCAATAGCAAGCCGAATTTCGCCTAACGAATTTGAGCTGATTGAATTGACTTTACATTTGAAACGGATATTTAATTTGGATGACAATGACAATACAAGTAGGTAGATACATGTATTCAACAAAAAGTACCTGTCACGATCAGCAAAAAAAACTTGTAAGTACTTAATAAAAATTCAATTTTGACTAAAACTTATTAATTTTTTATTGTTTATCTAGTTACATTTAAAATGACTGTTTGTTCATGATCAATGAATTAAATTGACGTAACGTTTTAAGACAGCCTTGTGTTCCATCGCGCTCTAGTACGACGATAAGTAGGTACCTACCAGCAAACAGAGAATGCCAATTTTGAACTCACAACGGTCACATTAAGCTGACTGGAATGACCAGTCTGAGTATCTGCTACACTGGCACTAACGGCCGAGTGGGAGCAAGAGGGGAGCACACGCCGGCTGCGTCAACCGCGTCAACGCGTCAGTACCTCCCGCGCGAGTCTCCGGCACAAACCGAACGCCGCGCGCCCATCGCGCCAAACTTTAATGACACCGGCATCGCGAGTGTTAAACTGAAGTTTCAAAGTGACAGATCTGGATGATACCGTGATTTAAACGTACCAGAATGATGGGTGGACCTTTAGTGGTGTTGTTTGTGATGTGGGCCGGCTCAGTGGCAGCTGATAGGAAAATGACCATCGCTGAGAAACTTACGGAAGACGCGGACCTCTCGCAGGTAAGTCGAGTTTGATTCCGATAACTTGCTATGCTCGGAACTTTTTCGTGCGGAAAAACTACTAAGTTTTGTTTAAGTTGGTGTAGTTTACAAGACTGAAAGTTAATCATAAGCTCGTACTTGCCTAGTATCTAAGAAACTATGGAAAGAAGTTGTATTTTATTATGGGATACCTACCGGAAACAGATTAGAGAGTTTGTTGTTCCATGTCAGTCAACATTATAGGATTTTGATAGTAAGATAATAAGATGGGATACCTCAAGTGCCAGTAATTTCACCGGCTGTCTTATTCTCCACGCCGAAACACAACAGTGCAAGCACTACTGCTTCATGGCAGGATTAGCGAGCACGATGGTGGTAGCAAACAGGGCGGACCTTGCACAAGGTCTGCCGAAAAAAAATCTACGGTTGTTTTAGGAAATAAACCTACCTTAACCTTTTTTACAAATTAATCAAATGTTCTGATAGCTTTCGTTCGTTCGGTCGTTTGTTCGAGCCGCACCCGTTATTTTGCATTGAAAATGGCATATGGTTTGGTTTATCTATTATTATAATGTCTAAGCTTGATTTAACCAGAGATTGGAAAATACTAGTACCTATTTGAAATGCAAAATACAAAAAATCCTATTTCCATTTTGTATTCAAATACTTTTTTTAGAAAAGCATTTTCTATTTTATTTGAAATACTTTTAAGGACATTTTTTGTATTTGCAAAATGCAAAATACTTTTTGATAAGTTTAGTCAACAACAATACCATTCCTGACTTATTGTGTGTTTGTGTTCCATCTACTTTCCTCGCACATCTCTGGAGGAAACGCAGCCTAATCCGCTTGGCTGATTTTGGTGAAAAGGACATAAAATATGTTACTTTTATGCTGGAATAATAATTTATTACTAGCTGTTGCCCGCGACTCCGTCCGCGTAGAAGTATGAAGAATAATTTACGTCCTATTTTCAGACGTACCTATTATAAAATAAAAGGAATATCTGTCTTGCTCCTCCGCCAAGTAGTGAGGCCAAGTCGTGCGAAACAGCTACGTTTGAATTGGAAAAAATGTTTTTTCATGCAATTTAACCCCTCCTCATAAAAAACGTTACTCACTACTTGGCGGAGGAGCAAGACAGATATTCCATTTATTTTAACATGGACCTCCGCAAAGTAACGCCTGAATCTATACAGTATCTACCTATTATACACAAAAAAAAACATAAAAATCGGTCAAGCCGTTTCGGAGGAGTTTTGGTCTCAAACACTGTGGCACGATAACTTCAATATACTTACAACGCGGACAAAAATCACGGGCAGAAAGCTAGTGAATAATAAATAAAGGACACTTATCCTACTAATATTATAAATGCTATTTACTTATAACATTTGGTATGGTTGTTTTGTATGCAACGTCAACAAGATGTAATTTTCGGGAATTCCCACGGAAAATTTTGTTTGTTACCTACTTCTTCACGCTAGAATGGCTGGACGGATTTGAATGAAATTTTGGTATGTGGGTAGCTGGACGTCTGGATTAACACATAGGCTACTTTTACGCGAGCAAACTAGTTTCATATAAAAGTATTTTATTTGAATAAAGTATTTTGAAAATACCTATTTTCTATTTTCTATTCAAAATACTAAAAGTAAAAGTATTTTGTATTTTGCATTTCAAATAGCAAAATTAGAAAACCATTTGCATTTTGTATTTAAATACCTTTTAAAACCATTTCGCACATGTCTGGATTTAACCTACAGCATGGATCATTAATGTCAAGTTCGCTGTTATTTAATTAATTAATAACTGAGATTAAATCTATGAGTAACCTCTATAACACACAGTTCATTATGCTCTTTAAGTCAGTGATGAAAGGGGTTGTTTTCCCATATCATATGTCACGGCATAAAATTACATAATTAAGCAGCTGTGTATAACAATTGCAAATATGATTTGTTTCCGACCATCTGGCTCCTGGTGTTCGCGCCATGAGTCATTATGTTACCGTACCTACTATGACTTATGTATAAAAGAAAGGAACGAAAACATAAAGCAGTAGGGCTACTACGAAATTCGAAAATCGAAGTTCGTATCGTACCGTCCCTCTCACTCTCGTATTAAATAATACAAGCGTCAGCGGGACGGTACGATACGAACTTCGATTTTCGAGTTTCGTAGTAGCCCAGCAGGTTCTCGCACTTCGCACAGTAAGAGTCGAGTCACGGATTTCGTAGTAAACATGCAGCATAAACTAACAGACGTCTTACGTACGATCAGCTTAAAAAGAATACTGCCTGTTTGAAGGTGCTATCAAACCGAATGAATCGTGAACCACTGAAGTACCATTTCACAGAGAAAATCGCATCATCGCAATATCGCATTGCTTGACAAAGGAATTAATTATGAAACTTATGGTGAGAACATTCTAGGGTAGGCCAGGAGTTATAAGGTTTGATAGAAGTTACATCTATCAAGTTTAGTCCGCTCTCTCGGCAATGATGATCTTTCCAAACGGTGGTATAAAAAATTACACGTAAAACAGCCCTAGGTTATACTAAATGTTTCAATTTTGATTTTATATCTACATCTTCACCTTTCGCTTAACCTTTGAATTGACTTTTGTACTCGCAGGTCATTTTTCGGGAAATTGTCTTTATTACCGAACCGACCAGTCTCCTATTTTATAAACTTGACGTGACTCTACAATTGGAGACAGGTGGCTTCTGATTGACTTAAGGAATTCTGTTTCAAACCGGGCGAATATTAGCTTCGAAATTTAGACTCAATTGTCAATGTTACCTGTCGCCCTTTATCGTTTATAAAGTGGAGCTTGATGCGGAGCGATAAACAATAAGCAATCCATAAATCATGCAATGTAAACAGACACATAGGGCTCTAGTTTAGTTATTCGCAAATCAATAAGAATTGCGAAACTAAAGTGGCAGTGGGCGGGGCACATTGCTCGCAGGACGGATGGCTGATGGGGCCTGAAGGTTCTCGAATGGCGTCCGCGGACCGGGAGACGAGCTGTCGGTAGGCCTCCAACAAGATGGAGCGACGACTTGGTTAAGATCGCGGGATCGCGGTGGATGCGGAAAGCACAAGACCGGTCTGAGTGGAGAGCCTTGGGGGAGGCCTATGTCCAGCAGTGGACGTCTTTCGGCTGACATGATGAATCAATAAGAATGGCTTGTGCATTAGACCTACAAAGGTACATTTACCTACTTGCTCAGGCATTTTAGCCATCATTCGTTGGTCACCGAATAATTAAAAGAAATAATTATTGGATTTTAATATCAAAAATATAGTTACGATTTCGTCAAAACTACCATATCCAGTTACATTGTTAGTTTAAAAGGTATTGTCTTGTCACTCCATGTTTACGAGGTGATTGACCTACATTACAGTACCCTTAGTGTAAGATTTCGGTTACAAAATACGTCTCGATCGCGTTCGCGTTAAAATCTCAATTTGTATGGAAACACGAACGGCGCCTCTAGCGGAACGTTTGCGACGTATTTTGTAACCGAAAACTTACACTAAGGGTACAGTTTAGCCTGATTGCAGGAATATTGTTCCGCGCAATCTATAGAAAACTTTCCTTGCTAATGCTTGGCACTTTCACTCTCGTTATCTGCTTCGGTAACGGGGCCACGGATTTAAAAACAAATTTATGGGATTACGCACGTTGAAAGCTTTTTTGAGAGTAGGTAACAACTCTTACCTATGTTTTTACACTTACAATACTGTTTTTGCATAAATGATAAAAACCGTGACCACTTAAAAAAAATACCATGATAATATCGGCGTAATGTAACTCATTTGCGTAAAAGACTACCATGCGTAGGTAAGTAGTAGGTTTTCCTGTTTTGTTTAGCAAATTTTGCCCAAATCTTTTTTAAAAAGGTTAGCCCGCCCACTAAACTACGTAAACTTCTCGTATAAATGTCACCGCATTTTATTCAATCTTAATACAGGTCAATTTACATTGAAACAACACAAGGTACCTAAGATAAAATGCTGCCATTGATCTGTAAAAAATTGGAACGAAAAGTCGCTAAGAACAACGAATATACATATAATTCTTCTTTATATATATTTTTTTGTTTTTTACATCCCAACGTATGTAACTACCCATGTTATTCTTGGGCGAGAAAAATAGACAAAAAACTCCCACTCACTTGTACATAGTAACGAATATTTTCCTCGTAATTATTTTGATAGAATAAGCTTAATCATAGGAATACACTAAGATTTGTTTGTGGTCACACTGGTGGTCACGAAAATACTATTCAATGTCATTGTTTTACCGCCACTGCAATGCCGTGAGTCGCATCGCAACGCAACTATGCATGGTTGGAGCCTTGAAACCTGTCTTTGAATGCACAACAGCAATTCTCGGATGATTGCCCTGTATATCAGAGCTATCGAAGCACTCATGTGGCCAGAACTATGACACCTTCAGTCTCCTTAACGAAGGAATTCCAAACAAACGGTTCATGGTAATCAATGAAAGATACGACAAATTGAGATACAACATCAAAACTCCCTTTGTCCGCATTGATTACTGTTTCACTTAATCGAGCATCTGGAGCACTGCAGCTGTCTGTTACTTGGGTCAAATTAATCTTGAACTCAAGATCTCCGGCCCTTGTAAGACTACTAAAGCTTACTGTCTGTTGAAGCGTTTTTGATATCGGCAGGCAGGCTAGAGTGACTAACGTCGATAGCAATGTTTTTTTCATTACTTATTGTTTGTGAGCAGTCTAATAAAATGTGCTTTTAATTAAATATTGCTTAGAAATATAACCCTTCAGGCCAATGCTGTATTGTAGTGTTTTTCATACGTAGCCCGGTTTTGATGAAAACGTAGTCTGAATGTTGTGCATGTGACAAGTTGACAAATAACCTATAACCCATGAATGTAGTTGCTGTTAGTGTCGGATGCAATGGTCTACTATAATGGTTTTTTTCTCAGAAATACTCAAATTTAATAGACTATTCCAGGGCTTTGGCATAGCGTACTTTTTTTAATCTAGTCAATGTCTTCCTCCCTTTTATCGATTCTTTTGCAGCTAATTATCGTAAAGTTTTTATAAGTGCGCAAACAAGATGTTACTATAAGAACAAAACAAAGATGGCAAGTTTAACTTCTTCTTAAAAGTTACCCACCATCAAGGAAGAAAAAGAACAACAAAGTTCCTGCAGGCCTTGGTTACATAATTGAACATAGCGTCTCAAACGGTTGCATCCGTTTATGTTTTAACTTGCGAGTTGTGGTTGTGGTCCAACTTTACTACAAACTTTCTTTGCTCAGATACAAGCACCGTCTCTTCCGAGCTTTTGTTTCTACTTGGGTTGGTTATCTTGGTATTTTATATTATCAACAGATTCTGATAAAAATAATAATAATTTGATAATGGTTCTATTGGAAATACAAATTAAACTGAAATAAGGCAATCATCCGTTACATTACGAAGATGATGGTTGCGAATGTTAAAAAGGGGAAGCAGGATCGGGGTAATCGGGCCACCGCAGATACTTACACTCAACGGTGCATGGAGTCGTAATGGGTTAGAAGAAATTACGACATTAACGTAACAACAAATTCTGCTCCAGGGATTCTGATGGGTCTCATTTAATTTTAAACGATGAAAACATTGTGCTTTCACTCAAAATTTGTAGAATTAGGAATTTTGTGTCAATAACGAAATAACGTTTTTAAAGCAAAATAGTACAGATTGGACATATATTCAGATATATATACGTATAGGTTGGATGTAGGTACTTACCTTTAGGGGCTACTTAGTACTTAGGCTACCTAGGCTGCGATTACTCTTAATAACCCACAAAAGGGGTCCAGATTGCCTCGCATAAAATAGATCCTCCGCTTTTTTATTTTTCTACCGATTTGTGTTCATAGTCATCACTTGTTAAAAAAAAAAATCTCAATTTTTTGGGTCATAATATTTTATGACTACCATCGCAACTCATAACAAACAGTTGTCATAATTTTTTTATGAATAATTTCATTACTAAGAACATATTTGAATTCATAATACCTATTGTTTGTCAGAAATTTCTTGCTCATAACTTGGTCATACATAACAGACAGTCTTTTTTTAATAAGGTCGTATACAAACAGTTATTACAAGCTCATATTTTTTTATTTATAATCTCAATAATAAGAAGATACTTACTTGAACTCATGTTGTTTTAACGCAAAATTTAAACAAGCATGTAAATAAGCAATCTAATAAAACATTTTGGCTGATGTTTTCTCACTAACGATTTGTCTAACTAATTGAACTATGGGACAAGGTCGACGGAGCTCCGCATTGCGGAGCTCCTTTTCCGCGTAGTTGAGGCGCTTCGCGCCTTGACACAATTCTAACCTAACGTAACCTAATTTTTTAATTCGAATAGCTATATACCTAACACACTTATTGTTAAAAAGATATATAAATAGTAAGTAGGTACTACAAAAATAAGTATAACTACTAACATTATGAATTTTAATAATGCGGATAAACAACATTTATTAATAATAAAATATGACAATTAATAGTAGTACAAAAAAGTTCTATGATTATTGATATTATGACTATGAGCTACAACGATTCGGGATTGCGACCGTTAGTAGCAATACTAATTATGACTAATGATATTTATGATGGAAAATTGTATGACAAACATTTTCGGACTTCCAATAATAGGACTTAAAAAAATCTGCGAGTTTTGGCGCCCTTAAAGGGATAATTCGATACATCTGTTCGTCATCGCGATCATGACGCTAACACATTTGCCAAAATCCTACACATATAATAAATGGGAAAGTTTGTTTGGTAATCCTAACTACATCCCATAGAAAATGTGGCTATTTTTTTTTACAAATTATTGAATTATTGACTAAAGTAGATTTAAATTAATAGTCTATACATGCACATCTAAGCGGTGGAAATTATAAAACAAATAACTGAACAAAAAATAAAAATTATCTCCTTGGACCAGCGAGAAGTTCTCATCTTACTCTCTTCCTGTAAGAGGTAATTACTTCACGACAACGGATCCCTTCGGCGATCAACGGCCAGTTAAATTTCATTTGAGCTTCCTTTTATAAAGGTTATGACTTATGGGTGTCAGATTACCTTATGTCGAAATTATGAGGGCCCTGAGCGAAGAAATAAAGTGACACAAATGAATGGCTATTTAAAATAAATCGAAGTTCCTGTCATTATCTCTTCGTGGTTTTAACAATCTTCAAATAAAACAGTTGTTAAATACGTTTTAAGAAGTGAGATTTCTAAATAAAATTCTTTGTTCAGTGGAGTTCTTATACTTCTGAGCAAAAATTCAACCAAAAATATCTGAACACGCTTCTTCGCTGTCAACAATAGAGTAGATCTTTACTCAAAGGTGTAAAAATTCGACTGTAGGTACATTACCATACTAAATAGGTGCTTGGCGCAATTTAATGTTACCTTTTCCAATGTTGACAGCAGGTAACGTATCTTGTTGAAACAAAAGGTAGCTAACATTTAAAAACTCGTTATTAAATTTTTTGCATGCATCAACCAAACGGAACATTTCTCGTCAAAGTAGAAGTATTTTAATAAATTGTCTGGGCTCAGAATACGACCATGAACAGGTATGCTCGCATTAAATAATTCTTTTTGGGGATGGCAGAGGGCTAGGAATGATCCAAAGGGATTAACTTAAAAAAGGATTGCCATTTATGAAGTTGGTTTATTCGCATTAACTTTGTTGCTATACATTTTTTACATATTTTGAACGCGAAGCACACACCTAAATATGTAAGCAATTTTTGATTCAATCTTGCTCGCAAACGTTCGCTTTTTGCTACGGGATGATTTATAATTGATTGTTGCCATATTAAGATCCCGAAAAATGTATTTTCAATAAAAGAAAAAAAATATTAGCAGATTTTTTTTATGCAAAACAAACACTTGATTGCCAAACTCTTGAAAAAGATCTTCCAGAAAGATCGAAACTAGTCGGACCGTTCCTAACATATAATCGTAAGTTGAACCGTTTAAGTCTGTTCTTTTGTTAAATCTGATTTAGATTTCGACAGCTTGCCGCAAACTGCAAATACATTTGTTAAAACAAGTGAAATTAATTACCGTAAATACGAGTAACACTACGGTTACTTCACGTATGTAACACTGCTCTAATGTATCGTCGGTTACATATGTAACAATCACATTTTCCGAATGTATTTTAAATCTCATATTTTTCTTTGCGTGGTTTCAGATGAGGATGGAGTAATTGGAATTGAATGAAGTAGGAAATTACAATGGTTTTAATGTGAAATGCTTCGAGCAACGGTAGCGACCGCATGATAGGAGCGTAATGAAAATATAGAGAGCTTAAGATGCTCGTGTACATCTTTCATTAGGCCAAGTTAAAAGTGAAAATGTGCTACACATTTATATCATACTCTTTCGTCATCATCATCATTTCAGCCGAAAGACGTCCACTGCTGCTGCTATTCTTTCGTAGTCTAAGTAAAATACTGCGTTTTATTTTGAAGTCCAATAATTACAATTTTTCAGGGGTAAACGTTAACGAACTATTAGGATCACTCATATAATCAGAAACAAAAATGTTATACTGTCCAATTATCTTTTATTTAGATGAGAATCATAGTTTTAGAAGTCATGAACACCAAGTATAGTGGGACCATTGTATGAGTGAGTATCGTTTAATTGAAGTCAAGATTAACTGGTCACTCCTTTGGATTTTTTTAATACCGCAAAAAATAATATATAAAATATCTTTGGGTCATTAAAAAGGTTGAACAATAAACGTATAATTTATTATAAATGTTATTAAACCTTTAAAATGATTTTATTAAGATTTAGATTTTCATTCAATTTCACAAATATTTATTCCAACTGTAGAGACAGTATACGGAATTCTTTTATAAAAAAAAAACAAGAGAAGCGGCTTTCATGCAACAAGGTTGCATACTTTCTTAAAAGATCGGGAAAATTTACATTTTGGAAATATTTCGTTGTCATGTAATTTTTTAGGTATCGATATATTTTTAATACCATAAATTTAATTTAAGATTGTAATCAACACATTTGATCCTATCTCTCGCTTTTTTCGTGTTGAAGTGAAAGTGACAGATCAAAGTGAAGTTCAAATATTTGGAATTCTGTACTCAGCATTTAAAAAAAATAATTAAAAAGTTACTTTGTCTCACGGAGTGAGCAAAATGCGATTTTGCTCACTGATTTCTCATAGCAAAACCTGCCTGTTTGAGGTGCTGAGGTGAAAATTTAATTTTCCACTTTATGAGATTTTGGCATAGATCAGGACTTGAACACTTCTAAATTAAAAATAGAAGTCCTTGTCGCATACTTAACCTTAATTTACCAATTTTTCGTACATATTTTTGCGTATAGACCACATTTCAACACGATGGAATGATTGAATAAAAACGTAAGTGTACTTCCTGTTCTACCTTGAAACAACTTGAGTCACACTTGTTCCCAATGTAAAGTCTGATGTAACTATTACGTGCTTAGAAAGATTGAATAAATAAACGCGCGTTATTGCGATAAATCACCAAATGTTTCCTGTTATCGTTTCCTGCGCTCCTGGAGGTGACGAAGTATCATTTGGCGGGGAATTTAATAAAGGCGATGGATGCGGGCGCGCGACTGCCGCTGCTGTCACTTGTGTATTCTGGTCCCATCTTGTCACTCAAGCGCAGGCTTTAGGGTACTAAGTATATTCTTCACCTGACTACTTGATAATATACTCTTATACGACAGAGGAATTTTACAAATACGCATAAGTGTTTATAACTATTTTAAGTTCTGTCAAATAAAATTAACGTCGTTTTTAACCTCTTCTGAAAAGCCGACTATGCTCGTAAGTAGGATTATTTCACACAAATTTAAAGTATCTACATTTTGTCAAGAATAAAGTCTTAACGCGTTTGATATTTGAACATTTTTAAGCAGTGGATGCCCAGAGACATGTAATAGAAATAAATAAAAATAATATGTAATTTATCTTTAAATTAAGAAGATTTAAGCAAGCAGTTTAAAAATAAAAGAGGATTTTATGGCGAAGAATCTGCTTTTTTTCACTACCTTAATTCTGTCACATAAAAGCGCCAATAGTTGTTTAAGTGTTTCCTAGCAACATTAAAGAAATCAATCCCTATCTTAGTGTAAAATAAATAAAAGTTATTGGCCCGCTTCGAGTATTCATAATGGAAATGAAAAGGCCAGGTTCCTTTTTACTTCCTCGGGTTTTATTTGGCATAGATTGCGGAGTTTCGTTCAAATAAGCCAGCAGCACTGCACAAAGTCTTCCTTATTACTGGATACTTTTGACTAGGCATTTGGGTTTTCAATAATTACTACGATACGAAACTTTGACCGGCGCTGCTTGTTCTCTGTAGGAATTTCTTGCTACCTGCTTGTTCTTTGTTAAATGAAGAGGCACTTAAGTCGTTCTGTAGAAACTAAACAAAAATAAGCGACGTTTTATCTTTTGTAGGTTTTCGTAGACAAACAAGAAACCCTTGTCTTGTTGTTTCGCCATGTGCGGCCATCTGCGTGTCGGCCGGTCCGTCTGTCCACCAATTAACTTAGTAACTGTTAATGTTAATGCTACAAAACTATAATTTTGTTGGGTTTATGTACATATAATGTAGGTAGATATATTAATATGCACATAAAGTAGTACAACCGGTGGATGCATGATGTGTCGAGTTGTCGTTCTAACTAAAATTCTTCTCTTTGATAAAATCCAACATATGATATAATATGACAGCGAGCTAAAACTTGCGATGGCCATTTAGGATTTTTGCTTTTATTATCTATGCCAAGACAAATAGAGGTCTGAGGTCCTGATGTAAAATCACTCTCTTTACCACTTCAGTGGATGTCAGACGGTGGCCGCGTTACTGGATCAAAGCGCAGCTTAGGTCGTCCTAACCGCATATTTGCTGACACAAGCTTACTGCCTACCGCTGTAATACGCCGTCGCTTATAAGTTAGTTATGTGGCATAATCTCAGCTTTGTACAGCGTGATTGCTTCGGTACGCCTACTCAAACTAAATCCCGGGGAATTTATACTCATTTAGATTTCCAGCGTTTCGTTAGCGATGTTCTTTTGTGTAAAATTTTGCAAACATATTCTTACCCGCTGGTCCCGACGCCAAGCAGCAGTGTGCGCTGCTGTGTTCCGATGAGGAGGCTCAATCTACGAAATTATGGACACATGACGCATATTAGGGCACATTTTAAATGTTAGCCAACAAGCCCAATTTAAAAAAAATATATCAGAGAAATATGCTTCTGTTCAGAACTTGATTTTGCTTTTAGTATTTTCTTACAAAGTTTTTCATACAACGATAAAGAAGCAGTAGTGTGGGTCCCGCTGTGATTGATTACTGGTCCCAAAAAACCTTTTAAGTTCCTAAAGGAGTTTCAGTGACATCGTTAAAGGACACCTTTCCTCGTGTTTGCATGCGTCTTTTCAGTAGGTACTGAAATTCAGAAAGCTCTCAGCTTGTATGGCAAATAGCCTACTAATAGAAAGGTTGTGTGGGTAACGTAAGTGCGTGAACGCGCGTGTTTGTATGTGTTTGGTACTCTTTCACGTTAACGGCTAACGGCATACCTATGCATGTAAAATCCTGAAATCTCAACCGTTATATCTATATACAGACATGAAATTTTGCACAGGTGTTCATCATAATTATGCCATAAGTAGGTTAAAATTCATAAAGGATTTTTCTGGGATACACGAGCAAGTAACTAAGTAACTAAAGAACCCCGCGAGCGAAGCCGCGGATGAATGCCAGTAAGTTGTAAATGTTACCTGAAGCCACTTGTATACGGTATTCCGTGGCCCCTTTTATGTGTTCTATCCAAAACATTTTAATTTAATATGACGTGGGTTAAGTTGCTCGCGGCATTTTTAAAGCATCAAATAAAATGCTCGTCCCGCACTTGACAGTGATGCGGGTGTCAACCGATACTCTGGATTCTCATTTGCTTTGTGATTTATTCTGCCCGAACTTTTAATCGTTTTTAATCGAACTTTACGGAGTACGGTTGATCTATTGAGTGTAGGATTTATTCAAAGGTTTCGATTGGATTTGAATAGATTTAGCTACCTATTTGCTCGGACGGAACAAAAGTGGTTTTTGCCCTGCGTTTTAGTTTCTGCCACCTACTTTGACGTATATGACCTATTAGTTTTTGTATTAAAAATATTCCAATGGATGGCTTCGATAAGAAAGCCTATTGTCTACCTCGCATTTTATCTCTGTATTAAATTATTGTACTGATTTTTGGTGTGCAAAAAGAATACTTGCATTGTATTGTTTTTAGCATGCTAAAAATTAAAACAAAAGTAGGTATCACGTTTTTATTTTTTTATTCGAAAATAGTGAAACTTTATTTGATAAGTTAGAACTGAAATAAAACCACTTTAACCAGATTATATCGCGTGAATGAACAGAAATTTATGACTCTACATTTCACAGCGATGTTACGTCCCTTTTACGTTCATGACATTACAATCATGGATTTGACTGAATATGTCTAGATTAGGTACATATCTACAGATTTTCTCACAAGTGTTAAACAAAATCGACGCCGCTTTAAATACTTATACAACGTCTTCGGCTTAATGGGATCTGAGCACCTACATGCGAGCGACAAACGAATGGAATCCAATAACGTTTAGTTAGCATTCCGGAGGCGCATAACATGTTCGTGTCACGTCAGTCGCAGGCAGGTTGAGGGTCCCTTTATATTCACCAGAGTAAACCGACATCGAGATGTGAGCTCTTTATATCCACCATATCCCTAACATATATGATTATTTCGATTTCCAGACTCGGTATTTCGAGTAGAAACGGTATCTAATCTACTTAATATATTGACATGTATTCGCAAGTCAAAGGAGTGTTAATAAAGGAGTTTAGTATTAATGAGTTCTTCGGGACCATGACGAGCCAGACTGAAGTAAAAGCCCGCGTGACTATCAACTTAGTTTAATTGTTGCCTTTACAATCTTTGTTTCAAACAAAGTATAATTGAATAGGTTTTTGTCACTGAACTTGCCGTGGCCGCCACAGTATTGATGTTTTCGAAAGCAATTAATATTTCTATATATTCGAGGTACCACAAGGACTCAAGGTGGACAAAGATTTCTTTGATATCTTTTATGAAAAAATTAAAGTAACTTTTTACAAAAAGCAAAGCTCCGCGCTCCAATCTGTGTAGTTAGAGCATTCTCGACTTTTAATAGGCACAATCGGTTCACGGTCATTAATAAAACAATGTACCTGCTTCCAAATGGTTATATTATG